>NC_048926.1:29084587-29170048 GCF_011077185.1 Oxyura jamaicensis
AAACAAGTTATGATGAGGAAAAGGCAGAGGAATGTAATGCCTTTTTTTGCCTCAGTTTTTAATATTAATGATGGATCTTGGGCTGCCTGCTACTCAGAGTTGGAGGAGCAGTGAACAGTGACTTGCCATTTGTGATTTGCCAGGTAAATTGCAAGGAATGAGTTGTATCACGTGAATGTTCATAAAGCCATTGGGCCTGACAGGATTCACCCCAGAGTACTGAAGGAGTTAGAAGAGGTTACAGCTGGACCCCTCTCCAGTAATTATCAAAGGTCTTGGGAGTCTGGGGAGGCCCCTACCAACTGGAAGCTAGCCAGTGTTATTCTGATTTACAAGAAGGTCATGAGAGAAGACCCCGGAAACCGTGGATGTGTTAGTCAAGCCTCAAAAATCTGCAAAAGTTATGCAGAAGATTTTTCTGTGGCATACTGAAAGGCATTTAAAGAACAAAACTATTATCAGCACAGTCAACGCATGTTGGAGGGTAAGTCTTGCCTTAGTAATTTGATCTCCTTCTATGATAAATGCACCCATTTAGTGCATGAAGTGAAGGTGGTGGATGTAATGTTTCTGGATGTTAGTAAAGGCCTTTGATACTGTCTGTTATAGTATTCTACTGAACAAATTGCCCAAATGTGAGAGAAAGATCCTTGTGGGTCCCTTCCAACTTGGGATATTCTATGATTCTACGAACACGTTCATGCTATGCTGGGTGATGAACTGGCTTGAAGCTAGAGCTCATAGCATTGTAGTCAATGGGACTACATTTGGCTGGTGGCCAGTGACCCCAGGGCTCAGTTCTAGGGCTGGTCCTGCTCAACATTTTTATCAATGATCTGGATGCAGGAATTGAATGTTTCCTGAGCAAGTTTGCTGATGATGCTAAACTGGCAGGTGCTGTTGACTCTCTGGAGAGATGAGAGGCATTGCAGAGAGATCAAGATAGACTGGAGCATTGGGCAATCATCAATGGCATGAAATTCAACAAGGGTAAATGCTGCAAGGGTAGATTCTGCACCTGGGATATAGTAATGCTGGACAGCTGGTGATGAGTGGCTCAGCAGAAAGGGATCTGGGGGTGCTGATTGACACCAGGCCCAACATGAGCCAGCATCGTGCCCCGGCAGCCAAGAGGGCAAACCACATTTTGGGATGCATTATGTTCTATAGCTAACTGGAAACCAGTACTAATCTAATCAGCTGCTCTGGAGATCTTGTACACTTAAGCACAGACACTTAGATGAAGCGTACTAATGGAATTGTCTTTGAACTAATGAAACAGTCTCTGCTAAAAACAATGCTGTGCATTTAATTACTTTTAGAGACAAACACTGCACTACTATCTTAGATGTAATTGTAAAGCATCATTTATGCTATTACTAAGACATGATACCCATTCTAAGAATGTATGTGTGACACATTTGCAAAGATTTGGAAGAATACAAGCACTTGAAGACAGTAAATGTAAACAGACAATGCTTTTAAGTTTTCACTTTCACAGAATCACAGAATGGTTGAGGTTGTAAGGGACCTATGGGGACCATCTTGTACAACCCACCTGCCAAACAGGATCACCTACAGCACATTGTGCAGGATGGCATCCAGGCAGGTTTTGAGTATCTCCAAAGAAGGGAACTTCACAACCTCTCTGGGCAACCTGTTCCAGTGTCATCCTTACGGTAAAGAAGTGCCCCTTCATATTCAGACAGAACTTTCTTTGTTTCACTTTGTGCCTGTTGTCTCTTGTCCTGTCGCTGGGCACCACTGAAAAGAGTCCAGCCCCACCCTCTTGACAACCTGCCCTCAGGTATCTGTACACATTGCTAAGATCCTCTCTCCATCTTCTCTTCTTCAAGCTCTCTCATTTTCACTTTCCTAAAGAGTGAGCTGGCATGTTTGAACTAAATCAGTGCATATATGAATCAGCAAAACATTATCACTTCACTTTCTTAATAGAATAATGACAACTAAAATGAAAGCTGAAAATCTTGGAGGAAATAAGACTTTGTTTTTTCATAGCCCGTTATTTAAAGCTGAAATTTACCTGAACATTGGCAAAATCAACACGGTTAAGATCATTGAGCATCTGGTTGATTTGAGAAGTATTTTGAAGTACAGCACGAGCTGCTTGAGCCAGGTGATTAAGAGATGTGTATCTTCGCAGAGTCTGGGCAAAGGCACTTACAGCGGCAACCTATGAAAAAATCAGTTTCTTTTTAAATATTGTACCCTCTATCTGCAGATCAGTTATTTGATTCTTTACCTTAATTTTAATATTCTGTATTAATGATCCTTGATATGTGAATTATATTAATGCAACATCAAATTCCTTTTAAGGAATTTAAGGAATTCCTTCCTTTTAATTCTTTGACAAAACTAAGTGGTTTATTCTCCCATTTGACACAGTGCTAAATCTGAAATTTAGCATTACAGTTAAAATGCTATTGCTTTTAGATGCTACTGCCCACTGGGTTTGCCAATGCAAGAATAATGCTGCAATAATTTTGTCTACCTTGGTTTGTATCATCCTCTGTGGAATATTGTTCATGGCATTTGAAAGCCAACCTTCAAGGCTTTTTGCAAAATTGCGAATGGCTTGGGTCAAGGCACCTGTACATTAAAGAAAAAAAACAGAATGAAAAGAAATAAATGGACCTGTTTTGAAATGGTTTGCATCCTCAGTACTTATATACCCAATATGCAGATCCGCTGATTTTACTTTCAAAAGACAAATCCAATCTATGTTCAAAATGCCTCATTCAGATATAGATTATGGGATAATGATTTTAGTTTTGGTTCAATTATTTTAGTTTTGGTTCTGAATTCCACATTTAATCCTCCAAGAAGCTGATGACCAAGCAGTATTATTTTGGGCACTCCTATACGAGAACATCAATAATCACAACATTTGTTTCTTGTCCAGTGAAAATTTCCATAACAAACATTCTACTTTCCATTTCATCTAAGTACCTCTTCTAGAGAGCAAAATTCTGGAAAAATTCCTGTTGGAATACTGCAGTTTCCTCACGTAAGCTCAATATAGTCAGAACTACTATCATGGTGCTGTTTACTTCAGTTTTAAAGAACAAAATCCAACATGCAGTGTTTAAGGATATCATCAATTAGCCAAACATGAAAGTGTGTTTTAGTGACAGAAGGTTAGATTATTCAAATAGGTGTGATATCTGTGTGTATTTTTTTCCTTCACTACAGTATCCACAGAACTGCTGAGTGGGTGACAGAGATGGGTGACCTGGAAAAAAAGAAAATCCTATCTCCTGCGTAGTAAAAACCTAATTTTCTATTACCTACCACTTGCTTGTTGACATCATTGGACTTAATCACACAGCTGAAAAGGAGACAAAAATAAAAACGATGTGTTTCTAAAGACTAATAGAGAATGAATGCAGCTGCAACAACAACAACAAAAAAAGTAAAATAAACAAAAAAGGAAAACTACATTTTCTTTCAAATGATTTTAGCTACATGTGAGAAGAAACTGTCCAAGTACAGATTGACTGGATGCTGTTTATATGGCTGAATACTTCCTGGTAGACTAAGAAATGAATGCTGATAGAACTTGTCTTTTAGAAATGCTCTTTTTACCATGTGAGTTAATGATGATCCCTTTATTTATGGAATCTGCTACTAGCAATTTAATTTACTAAAAACCAATCAAACATCTTCTTCACATTCCTTTGAATTTGTAGTGGTAATGTACAGAAACTATATTAGTGACCATTTGTCACTTATGAAGGCACAAGAACTCTACTGTACGGGAAAAACATTTACCGCTAGAAAAACATAAGAGCTCTAGTCTATTGCCAAATACATTATATAATAATCTGTATTATTCCTGACTCAGATGGACAGCATTTGACTTTTCCTAAGAAAAGGAAGTTAGGCTTTTTATACACAGATATTTTTCATTCAATTTGTTAGTGCTGCACATTTCAGCTGACAAATTTAACATAGAGGTTAAAAATAAATTATCAATTTTTTCCTCAGTGCTCTTTTCTTTTTTACTTCAGTAATATGTATTACACAGAGTAGTACTGGTTCTTCTGGAAGAAAAACAGTAGAAATTTAGATATGAAAAAAGATAAGCTTAAAAAATCATGTTTATTTCAAGCACTTTCCAAGTTTTGTTGTCTTCCAATTTGAGCAGCTGCTGTCAATACCTTTCCACTTAAGCAGGAAGAAAATAATAAACCTGATGTTTTTGGTAACACATTTAGATTGCTTTTATCTACACACAGATCAAACTTTCCCAAAATCCGTTCCTGAATTCTTTCCCACAGAAGATACTGAATTCTGCTACTTCACCCAGGTCCCTTCTGGTCTTTGTTAACTAGGAAGCACAGCCTTAGAGCTTCCTCTTTGTCTCTTGCAATAATGGCTGGAAATACTTTAACTCAGAAGTAAGAGTTCAAATACTAATAATATTTTAAATATTTAATAATGGTGTATACAAGAGAGAACTTGTAGGTACCATCATTGCAGGAAAGCTGACTAGAAAAAGCAGTTTAGTTAGCTGGTCCTGAAGATAAAAGCAAGGAAATATATTAGCTGTCTTCGGTTCAGTCATCGACTTCTGAGCAGAAAATCACAGGATTATTAAAAAAATAAAGGCAGATATCTGCTGGGAAGAATGTATCCTAGGATGAGAAATGCGTATGCACCAAGAAATCCGATATCCTTTCCCAAAACAGGATTTCAAACAGAATAAGTATCAATTATTAAAATATGCTTATAAAAATGCTTATAAAATATACTTATAAAATACAAGTATCAAATATTAAAATATCAATTATAAAAATTCTAATTCTAGCAAGAAAAAAAAAAGGCATGAAAACAGCCTGATGTTTGTAATTATTGATTTTAAATGACTGCATCCATTTTCTTGAAATCTTATATTGGCAATGGCCAGTGCATCTTATTAAAAAGGCAGGAAGAGGCCACAAGCTATAGAGCTATCATATAAGAACTTTTTTAGAGACCACCAGACTGTGCAGGAGAAGCAAGTGAAAGGCAAGGTGAAAGACAGGTTTAATGAAAAACCCTTGTGCAGATGCAAACATTTAAAAATTCCATGGCCACTCCATCTTTTTATTCAGAAAATATTCTGCTGTTGGAAGAGAGATTTTTAATTCAACCAATTAAATGCTGTAATTAGATTTTTATTCGTTATTTGCTAGATATAGACTATATTACTCTAAAATAATATCCTAGCTACTTACATTTTCATTAGATAGAAAAGTAAAACATCAAATATAAATGAATGCAAAATAATTTGTTCAGGTAATGGTTGTCAATAATTTGAGAAAATATTTTCCCTTATTTTGCTAAATAGATTAAAAGATCTCTACCAAGACTTTACTTTTTCCTTCAAAAAAACCTGCCTTTGTAATAGCTGACCTTCAGATTTTACACATTTCCCGCTCCAAATTCTTTTGTATCATAAATAATTTATTGAAACCTAATTTAGTTTCACTGACAAGCAAAAAGTCTATAAAACTTCTCAAGAAGGCAGTACCTACATGTCTTCTTATGAACTGCTTATCACTGGAAGATGTGTTTACAGCATGAAAAAATAGTTTTGTTAGCTGCAAAGCTACTTGAGGTCCTAGTTTTTTAAAACATATTAATCCAATTTTGTAAAGTGACTTGGATGTTTCATGGAAAGGATATAACACTTAGGACTTACAAGGATTATACTGTGTTACTAACATGATTTCATTTTAATATTTAACACAATATACGTGAGATAATAATAAAGGTTTTATAAAGGAGTTAACTTCCCTTTTTTTCTACCAAAAATAGCCAAAAAAATACATTGCTGGAGCAATGATTGATTCTAGTACAATTAGCTTTCAACAGAAAGATATACTCTTTATAATGGTTAAATGGCCAGACGGTTACTGACTCTTTCTTGTAGGATGTATGAGAGAAAAAATACTGGGTCAGAATAATAAATTGGACTAAAAATTTCAGAGTTAATTCTTCATTGCCTTAACAGCCAAAAGACTAAATGTCCAACAATGAAATCACAAAGCTCACATACATTTTTTTCAGACATTAATTTGTAATGTTTAGACTAAAAACTACTGAATTTAGTGGAAAGTCTGATGGACAGTTCACATTGTCTCAGGGTCACAGTGTGTCTAAGCACCTTTCAATGGAAGCTTGATCTTGAGAACTTTATCTTCCAACTGTTCTAAGTAACTAATCCTTAGTTACTTTTAAAATATAAAGGCACGCATCAAGTCTCCTAACCAATAGAATTAGGGATAAATGATACACAATAGTTCCCTAACCCTGAAAATCATTTGTAAAACTTCCCCACGAGCCACAGGATCACCACCACTACATATATACATGCACAAAAATCCTTACGAAATATTTTGTTTTCAACTTACTAGGAATAGGTCTAAGGACGTCAGGAATGAGAATCTCCACCAAAGCCTGGTACATCACATGATCACAGTTACACATCCATTTCAGAATAGACTCATTTTTGCACAGAGTAATCAGCTTTGCTTTTGGAAGTCGACTTTCTATTTCACTCAGATTGCTGGAGTGAATAAACACAGCAAATGAATAAATGAAAATGCATTTGCAGAAGATAAAAAACAGTATCTGGTGTTAAAAATTATTTTTAATAATTTGGTGTTATAAAATAATTTTTAACACCAGATACTGGTGAAGTTATAGATGGCTCAATTACAATTAACAGAACTTTAGACCTTGTGTCACATGAAACTGGATTAGAAAAATGCCTTCATAGAACTGCTCCAGCCCATACATTATGCAGAGGTATGAGTTATCTTTTTGTCTTAAAAGAACTGGATATGATACTATGAAAACACACCTTTACTGTAGTTGTTTAACCAAATTTAAAAATGGAAACCAAAAATATTTCAGGTCTGCAATCTGCCATAAAAACAGCTTTAATAAAAGTGACTGAAAACATACATTTAATTTAAAAAAATAGTATATGAAGAAAGATTACTACTCTGAAGTTAAAGCCAATAATATTTTGAATTATTATTATTTTACACTTCCATTAAGCAGTAAACAAAGACAAAATATTTTCTGACCTTGGTTCATTAATGGTAGTGCCATCAGGTGGAGTAGAGGGAGAATAGCGCCAGAAAGTTTGCCACAATTTTTCTATCAGGCTGAACTGAAGATTTACTACCACATCCAGTATTGCCTGAGAAAATGAAATGCAAATACTGTTTGTCTTCTACCCAGCTTCTCACTAACCCCAAATCCAACTATAGGTATGGCTTTTTTTCCTTCAAAAGGTAGTGGAGCATGTGCAAACTTTACATTTCTGAAGTAATAAATGTTTAACATCCATGTATTATCCAGTGTTATAAGCTGGTATGCACTGACAGTAAGACTAAGTGCACATGCAAGAAAGCTTCCAGAAATGAATGTGGCCTACATAAACGCATCAGAGGAATTCAACCCCAAAAGATTGTTAATACTACTGCAAACATAAAGGAAACGTGCTAGTTTATTCATTTAAATAATTCAGATAGGTTTGAAAACACATTTAAAATAATGTTAAAATACGTATTTTTATTCAATATGAAATGTGTTTTAAACTTCTCAGACAATGTTTCTTTAAAATGTGAAAAAAGATTGTTTTTAAATGTAAAAAAAAAAAGATAATTTAACTTTTTTTTTTTTTTTTTTTACATTTGCCTATTGACTAAAGCAAGGATTTGCATGTATAACAGGAAGTTTATTTTCTCTAAAATTCTGAAAACAAATACAACTACTTTTTGTTCTCAAGAAAAAATTATCTATATATTTTTCCCTGTGAAGGGGACCCTCCAAATAATCATAGAATCATACAGAATTACATAGTGGTTTGGGTTGGAAGGGTCCTTAAAGATCATCTAGTTCCAACAGCCCTTTCATGGGCAGGGACACCTCCCACTAGACCAAAACCCCATTCAAATATATATATATAGGAAATACCTCACAGTGCTCTCGATAAAGACTCTGCAGTGATTTGATGTCCTCAAAGGTAGTACCATCTGGTAGAGAAGATATTTCAACTTCTCCAAACTCTGGAAGTACTCGAGATGCATCTGTTTCCATGACAACACAATGAGAGAATACTATTGTGAACAATGCTTATTACAGTATGATCAGGAAAAAATTAAAGATGATACAAAGAAATAAATGCCAAAAGGCCATAACGCTCAAAGTGAAAATTCTCCAATACCTGTTGTAGGTTAATATTGTAAAGAAATTCAGACAGCATTTTTAAAGGAAAAAAAAAGAAAAAGAATGATTCTTAAAGATATAAAAGCCATGTAAAGTACATACTCCACCTACATAGAAAAAGTTAAACCAAACATGCTCTGGACGTTACAGGATGAAGAAAAATATTTATGTCAATGTATAAAAGATTATTTGTTGAATAGCTTTTGTCTTGTACAACTGATGTAGTTTCTATGTAGTCAGGCATGATGGGTCTTGGTAGACTCAATAATGTATTTTTTGTTTGAAATGTGTGATTTCTGTATTTGTCACAAGTATTTCCAAGAGAGAAGCTGATCTGAGGGAAAACTGCTTCATTGAAACACATCTGGAAAGGGCAATTCAAAGTATTTTAACAATATCCTTGTGTACTCAATGATTTCAATAATAGCAGTACTAGGCCAAAGGATTCAGTGCTTGAAAATCTTAACCACTTAAGTGCACAACATCTGCAATAACATAGACAAAGAGTCTTTTTAAATAAATGAATTTCTAAGTTACCATTTGTTTTCATTACTGAGATATTTAAATGCTTAACTGGATCAATGAATGCACAATTTGCACAGTTTTAAACATGAACCTTGAGGTTCTAGTTGCAACTGTTGTCTCTTTCCACTTAAAACACTAAAGTACACTTTCAAAAGGGGGTGGTTAAACTATAAGTGTAATACACCCCCCCACACATACACACGCTATTAATTATCAAAATGCACTTTAATGACCATGCAAGGAACAATCGTCATCACAGGAATTTCAGTACATATGTCTACATATAACGGCACAGCAACTGCATTGTGAGTTATAATATTAAATATAACCCACAAACACAGAATGTATTTTTCCTCTCACACTTACATGATGCACATTAAATATTACATAAAGCTCATAACTGAAAACATGTAATGTAGTTTAAGTACCTTTTTGTTCTGCTGTCAGTAAAAATTTTAAAGAGGACATTATAACTTTAGAAATAATTCCCGTACTTAATTGACTTGACTTCTGCAGTGGAGGTCATCTTATTTATACAGCAGAATAAAATATGCTTTCATACCTAAAAACTGTTGATGATGTTGACTTTGGGCAATTACAGTTTGTTCAACAGATGTGCCTGTCTGTTGACCACTTCCTGTGAAGCCATCTGCAACTCCATCCACTTTCTGCATAGGCTTATACCTACAAAAGTATCAAGTTTGAAATTTACCCTTCTGTTCACATCTTCATAAATGAGCTCATACAGTCTATGTTCACTCTGATTTCTCCATCTCAAAATAAAATTTGGAGGAAAAGTAATAGAAGAATGTATCAAAGTTTATTTACTTTGTAAATAACAGAAGAAACAGATTACTAAGGGAACCTAGAACATTACCGATGCATAACAGAATTCATACAAGTGATAATACCAATTTATTCTTGAATTCAGCTTAGGAATAGCATACCCATAAGACCAGCTAATTTACACCAAAAGAAATCAAATATTCCCCTTTCCAAATGGCACATCTTCCAAGGAAGTAAGTATTATAAAAATAAGTTTTTGTTACCTTAAGACAAAACAGCACTACTCTCTAAGGACAAAACTGAAAAATCTTGAAATGCAACAAACATATCTTATAAACATAGAAGGTCTGAGACAGCTACTTGGAAAACTAAATCTTCTATTTGTCATTTCTCAGAATCTTTTACAAAGGATAAAAATCACTATTACTAAAATGGGAATGTTAGGTTGGATGGTCAAGTGTTTTAACACATCATTCTCATAGGCAGAAGATCCTGCCTGTGACTTGCAAAAAAATGAAAATTTACTCTGTCCCAGTTCTTAATGGTACTATGTTGCATATTTTGCACTTCAAAACAGAATTGTAGCCAGCAGAGAAGAAAGTAAGTGAAACACCAAAGCTGAATGGGATGTGTTTTAACTACCAAGCTTGAATTGCTTTGCAGACTGTTCAACTCCATGCTAACTTCAGAAACGTGAAAATTAATTCCATGCTAGATGCACTACTTTGAGAAGCAGTTTAATCAGTTGGGAACTTTCATTTTGTTCCTGGTAAGCATAAAATATCAATGCACTGTGTAACTATTAAGACTGTACTTTAAAAGCAAGTTCCCATGAAAAGCATCCATTCAGTATTGTAGGCATTCTTGACAGGAATTTAAGTATACAATAAGAAAATACAGAGGAAGTACCCTTTTCAAAGAGAAAGACTCTTGGCCTGATTAATAAGAAGTTTTATAACTTCAGGAATGTCAAATGCTTGGAAAAAAAAAAAAAAAAAAAAAGAGAGAGAGACACCCATACCTATCCTATCTCTAGGACATTTATATTAAGTTTCACATTCTGTAATCATCCAGTGTAAAATCCTGTGCCTATTCAAGATGGAAAGGAAGCTTTAGTTTACTTTAAAAAGACAAAAAATTCATCTATGGTATCACGGTAGCACTAAACTCTCCTCAATGATGTATCTCCCTGTAATCCAGGCCATTCATCTAGGAAGAATTCTTAACTTCTCTCTCATTATGTATTATAATTGCAAATACCAACTTCAAATACCAAGGCAGACCAACTTCTGTAAGTATTTGTATTTCAAAACCTCTAAGACAGTTCCAATACCTTCTTTAAAATTTATTATTTTACAGACCCTTCAGATCTTGGAACATGATTCAAAATGTTTTGAGCACTAAAAATGACACTCCTTTAAGAGTTTTTCAGTTAGGAAAAAAAAAAATCACACAAAAAAACCCACAAAACTTTAATTAAAAGTAAAAAAAAAAAAAAAAAAAAAAAAACAAACTTAATCCTTTGGTGCTAAGAATCAGGATTATCCACCTTCTTAGTCTGCTGTGCTTTATTGAAAATATGCTGGGCAAAAATCCTAGTTCTGGCACTATAACAGGGGACTTGTAACAGGAGTTAACCATTTTCATTAAAAAATCACTTAAACCAAGGAATGAAAAAAAAAGAAAATATTATTTTCAGGAGCATCAGATGAAACATACACAAACGGTAGTCAAGATTTTTAGATCTGCTGTTGTTTATGTACAGGTGGAACTTTGGCAGTTTAGATGAGAAAAGGCTCTCCACAAACCGTTAGTTAAATTACATCTATTTCTGATGCATTGAAAAAAATTGTTAGAATTCCTTAGCTGGTAAAATTATTATTAAAAAAAAAATCTACACTTTCAACTTTGTTTTTATATTCTAGCTCCCTACTAACCTATAACTTATTTAATCTCTCACCTTTTTCTTTTCTTTTGAACTATAACGTGCCAGGAGACAGGGAGTTGAAAATAATACCTGACTTTACATGAAACCTTTTAAAGATATATGCATACTCAGAAAGGACACAATTTTAATTTTATATGGGTTAACATAAACACAGTAAAAGTTAGCAAAGTTTTCAGTTAATAACAGAGATTTTCTCAATTTGCAAAAAGCTACGGAAATCCCCCCAAAAACCGAACCACTAAAATCAGAACATGTAATTCGGAAATGACGCAGAATGATATACTGGTCTCACTAGGCACCTCCTTTAAAACACAACTTCATTGACTTCCAGAGTCTAACACTGAACAAATGTTATTAACAGAAAATTCTTCTCCCACTACAGAACAGATCAATAAATACTGCCCAAAATTATTGTACAGCAAACAATATTCATTAATAAGGCAGAAAGGGGAAGAATAAGAAAATGTCTGCTTGATGTGAAGTGCACATACAGGACAAGAACAATCTGTAGGACAAGAAGAAAACAAAAATAAAAATAAATTAATAAAGTAAATAAATAAATTAACTACGAGGAGCCAAAATGGATTAAGTCACAAGACAGATACAAACCAGCAGCTTTTTCAGTTAAGTTTTCAGCAGATTTGTTTGCTTGCACTGTTGCCTTGTTGCCACTATTTGAATTTCCCTCTAAGTCTTAGAACCTAATATATTACTGAAAAATCTCACGCTGTTATGCAACTCATAATATTCTTTCTTTTTCTTAATAACGAAAATGTATATCCTTCTGGCTTGCTAAGAATATGTAGCCGTTGTAGAAACAAACAGAACTAAGCTCTAAGAATATGCTTGCATTTCTCACTTTAAATCTATTATTGTGATTTGTCACTAGGATTTCACTGTCACCCAAGTATTTAACAAAGTGGTGACCTTATGCATAACAGTGTGTAAAGTATGGTAAAGCATTTTGGTGTTGTGTACAAATAAAATGTTCCCATTAATGCCAGTAGGGGAAAAAAATCTACTTCTAAAATTAACATAAAACAGTTTTTAATACAACAGGCAACACTTACTACAGTTAACGATAGGAAAATCAAAGAAAGACAAATACTTTAAAAAATTATAGCATAAAACGTTGCAGGTAACAAAGAAATAACTGAGAAATACTTGGATGTTAGAATTTTTTGGTATTGAGATCAAGTTTATACCAGTTGCTTTCTAGTATAAAGGAAATAAAACCACCTCCAAGTACTCTGTTGTGAAATATTATAAACACTCAAAAACATGCAGACAATATTTTAATTAAAGCATGTCTGTCTGAAATCAAATAAGGTAGAACTGTAAAGAATTTTAAAGAATGCAAATTCAGTATGTACACTTTTTTAAAAAAGTCCTTCTTGGTTGCTGAGATAAACATAATCTAGAAGCTGAAGCAGACCTTTCTAATTCCTTTAACCACAATCTGCTCAGCACCCAACCATACTATACACAAAAGATATGTCCTTGATCAAGAGAAAGGCTGTGGGTGTTTTCTGAAGTACTTCATTTGGAAGTTGTTTAGTAGTTTATCATGTAAGTTCTATTATTAATCATTTTAGGATACTGTCTCAAGAAAATTGTAGATGAGTTCACAGGTATCAGTATTTTGGGGGCTGTGATGCATTGATCTCTATCATCAAATACAAAATGCTCTAACGTGTAATTTCACTGCTGTCCATAAATCCAAACCATCTTTTAGAAGATTAATAAATAATTGATGCTTTGGACTCACGATAGCTTGGTTTAAAGGTAATGTTTGACTAAAGAGTATATTTGGGGAACACAAGAAAATAGGCAAGAGAACAGTACTAAAATACAGACTATTTTCTACATAAAATAAATATGTAGGGTAAATAGCATCTATAGAAAGCAGTGATTGATGTGTTCTGATTAGAACACTAATATATGTGTTAGCTGAATGTTGTAATACACAGTATAAAACAATATTGTATAAAAATATCTTAGCTGACTGTGGAGCTCCCATAAATGAAAGGAACTATGGCTTGTGTATAGAAGTACTGAGAGATATATTTGAAATTAACCTGGAAAGCTGGAGGTTTACTCATGGAAATAAAAGTGGAAACATGAAGAATGCCATAAGGAACAGGTAAGTGTTTCTGTATCTGTTGGCCGAGAGTAAAGCATGAAGATAACTCACCTTCTCCTAAGCTACAAGTTTCTGCTCATGATGAGCTAAGAGAGAAAAAAAAATAAATAAAATAATAATAATAAAATGGAACTTGACTTTAGGGAGTGAGTCTCTGATACAACTGTCCAAAAAGGACAGCTTATGGGAAAGATCATGATAAGATTGTACTTTAAAATTGTACAAGTATACCCAGCAAAATATTTGGGTTGGATATTTCTTCATCTCTTCCTAATAATCTTTGTCTGATGTCCATTTACTATTCGTTAGCCTGCATTTGACCCAGAACTGATGGATAATGTAACCATTTAAATATCCTGTTTATTCCTACCCTGGAAAATATATAGGAGCAGGATGACAGAAGCAAGCCAGGCCTTCCCTTGCAAGTCTGAGCCATACAGCAGGTCCAGCTGAAATGCAGAGTGTTAGCTATTATCTTCCAGCCAAGACTACTCGTTAACTGTGCAATTCTTCACTCCAGTTCAAAGGTTCTTTAAGTCTCTTGATCTGTGGTTGTTGTCTCCAAACCAGTCTCAGCTGGAAGATATGTCTGTTAGCATCTGTGATTGGTAGTTACTGTTTTTTCTTACTGGAACAGAGAAAGAGTACTCCCACAGCTAACACTGATCACAGCCAAGACTAAGCAACCAAGAACACTACCTTCCATCTGAAATTTATGTCTGATAAATCTCAGACCACGAATTCAAGCCCAGAACAAACTGAACATGACCATATAGGAATACTTTGGAATAGCCAAGTTACACAAATGGAAAAGGTGCATGACCCTCAAATTAAGAGCAGGAACAAAGGAAAATGATTGGTAGCATATATTGAGTCTACAGTCTTTGCAAGAAAGGACTAGAAGCATTCATCCAATTAGAGGTGATAGAGGTGGAAGAATTGGTATGACTAAACAGAAAAAGTATATTGACTGCAATTTACCACAGACTTAAGGGACAAAAGAAACATTGAAAACATTAATAAAGCTGAAGAAGCTACCCTAAACATGCAAATTGCAATGTTCCATCCTTCATCTATCTCATATTTATTATGTCAGAATTCAGTAGAGTAGGATAATTATGATTAAAAAAATCGACATATAACAAACTTTGAGATTAGATACTAAGTATGTTCTGTAAACATGGAAGAAATCTTGTTTCAGAAATACACATTCAACTTTAAATTGTTTTACATTAAGTTTTAATTCAAGTCATTTTTGTATGTAGCATTTCTTTTTTTCCCCAAAACCCCTAGCTACTGAGCGCTATAGAACACAAGCAACACTACTTATAAGGGTAAGTAATGCAAGTTCTTGAGCAAAAAGATGAAACTTCATCCTAGTAATTATATTAGGGTATTTCCTTTTAATAAGAAGAAAATAAAAATTAAAAAAATGAATGGCATTTATTCTGTAGTCAGTGTTGAAGACAGCTGATAGAGGCTTCCACTTTTCCTGTTCTCCTCTGTCTTTTCACTAGTCTCAACTGAAAATAAAGCACCACCAACTTTTCTACTACAGAACAGTAACTTCCATGTAATAACTTCTTCAGCATAATTACTCACTGCCTTGTACTTTCTTAATCAACATCTTTACAGATTATCACAACAAAGCTAAGGTGTGGTATGAATTGAGTATGAAAGTGAGCATGCATGTGCACCTGTGTGTACATGAAGCATGGGTTAAAGGAATGATAAGCACAAAATGCCACACAATGCCATATGAAAGATTTCATTCAGGTATGGTCAGGGGCCTGAAGAATTAAGAAAAGTTGAGAGTTAAGAAAATGCTGCCAAACGTCCCCAGGTAAGGAAAATAAGAGAACTATGCAAGATATGTGGTGGTGTTAAGCAAACCAATTAAGGCAAATAGTAAGGAAAAATAGTGCCCACTCCCAAGAGTCAGATAATACAATTTCAAAATCACTCTGTCATTGTTAATCAAGAACACAAAAGAGGTGGTGATGATTTGATAACTGGCATTCTTTGTCTTCCATGTCCCACACAATTTTGGTTAGATAACTGTGGCATATATCTTGGTGCATTCATTTGATTTTGAGCATGAGTGAATGAAACCTGTAAGTAAATGAGTTTAATTGGATAACACATACTTTTTTTAGAGCTTTTGTACATAACTATCACCAGATGATCCTCCAATTAGTTTTGTAACAAGAATTTCCTGCATGATTGTATCGACAGAAATCTCGTAACATCTGTATTATGCTCAGCACAAGATGGTTAAGACCATATATGTTACCATGATTATGTTATTTAGTGCTTTTAATACTTCAGGAAGTGATAGTAAAATAATTTCAGATCAAAGTGATATCTTTTTGAAGACAAAATATGCTTGGTATACTATAGCTAGCCGTTCACTCAAATGTTTTTTTTTTTTTTTTTTTTCCCTGTAATAGCTCTAAAGATGACTCGCTTGATATGCTGCTGTTCCACCTATGTGTTACATGAAATCAGGCATCTTAGATATTTCACTTTAGTGTAACATGGGAGGCTAGTGACATCATTCAAGGAGAAAGTAATTTCAAAGAAGTGTACCGACTTCCATTTTCCCCCCTAAAAATGTCTGTTCAATACAGGTTTTTCTATATGCATATCTGCACATTCTTTCATCACAAGCATAGGCCTCTGTTGTCATTTTGACATTTGTGAAAAAAATAAAAATAAAAATCTCCTTCAGTCTTCCCAGAAAAGTGCCACTGCTTTCAAATACTTCTGAGATTTCACAAGATCCTCAGTAAAAATAGATGCTGAGAGAAAATACCTAAATTACTTACAGGCAAACTATTATGGTCATCTTTGTTTATTGCAGGGAAAAGAAATAAATGTCAAATTGAGCTCAGTTATATGTCAAAGGAGCTCAGTTATAAGCAGCTTATACATAAAATTATATCATATTAAAAACAAACACATTTAGAATTCAAGGTTTTAATGCTTTTCATCAGATTGTGGTAAAAGAACTCAAGATAGTTTAAAAGAGTCTGGTTATATCACATCTCACTTTTTATTATTAATTTTTGCAGGTTTATTATAATTTCCAGGTCAATATATTTTTTACGGTGACTGATGTGTAACTTGAGTTACGTCGACTGTGTAACTGCAGTTGCATAACAGCAAACCTCTGTTTTTCTATTGCCCATGGAAGCTGTGGATACCCTGTCCCTGGAAGTACTTATGACCAGGTTCAATGGGACTTCCACCCTGTCTAGTGGAGTGTGTCTCTGCCAATGGCAGGGGGGTTGGAATTAGATGATCTTTAAAGTCTATTCCAACCCAAACCATTTTATGATTCTATGATTCACAGACAGGAAGTGAATAGAATTCTTACTAGACTTTTATCTTTTCCATGTAAGAGAACATAAGACTTTATGAACTACAAATATTAATATATTAAACATAATGAATACAAATATGAATAATATTACTTAATCTTCATTTCACACTTCACCTCTGTTTCTGCTGCATGGGCTGTTGTCTCATAGCCATATATTGCATGTCCTCTTGTAGTCGATTAAGAGGAGAGTCTGGCTTGACACGAATCCCATAGTAATGATATTTGGAGTTGCCCCTTTATGAAAGAAAAAGCATTGTTAGAACAATAACACTAGTTTAATGCATATACATCACATTACTTTACAGTTTACATTGATTGGAAAATTATATCCACAAATTAGGCCTGACTTCCCTTTCATATCTATTCTTTTTACATAGGTGTCATTTTACCACCTTTGGGCAATTAGTTCACTCTCTTAAATATTACCCAGAATTTTACACTTAAGAGAAATAATCATAATTTAAAAACACACACACACGCAAAACTAACACAAACAACAACAAAAAATAACTTTTTAACAAAAAAAAACTTCTCTAAGTCATGAAGAAACACAATCCTGAGTAATTTCCAAACATAAACTGTATTTTACTTATGCTGATAAGAACACCCAGTGTAAATATAAAAATGTAAATATATTAACTGTCAAAATCAGGAAAAGTAAAAATAACATCTGGAAAATCATAAAACTGCTTGAAATTAAGAGATGGACCTGACATGTTGAAAACCACTGTAATGATTAAACGGTTTTTATTTGTTTCTTGAACAGCAGACAAGTCTGTTACTCACAGTTATTGCTTGCATTTTCTATTATAGTTCAGAATTTCATTAACACAAACCTAGTTCCAAGTCTTCGTGTCCGTAATCCCATGAAGATTGACCGTATGAGTTTTCCAAAGGAGGCGGCATTGACTGGATCCAACTTGTGCTCCTGACAATGTCGTAAGTAATGGTTGTAAAGGGTACTTCTTGGGAGACTCACTCCTTCTGCAGTTTCGTAATTGTCCAAAAGCCACTGAAGCTATATGACATATAAAACGGGGAAAAAAAAGGTAAATTCGTTATTAATTCACTAAAACTTTATTATTATTACTTTATTATTATCTTAATCATACAACATTGACTTATGACAGTTTTGAAGTCACTCTCCAGGTCTATTGAATAATAACTTCATTTTTATACAGGGATCCCATAAGTGCTAGCTACATCACAATCCGTTAGCATCTCCAGAATTACCAAGGAATAGTGGAACTCATTGCACTTGTGATCTCAGGTAAGTGTCTACTTCTTAAAATATTTTTGGTTCAGTACCACACACCAACTATGGTTTGGAGACAAACTGTTAATACTTCACAGAAATACAATCATCAATGTTATTCTTATAAATTGCACATATAAAATCATTGGATTAACAATGGTTAGCTGATGCATTAGAAAACATGTTTTTTTGCCTGCTATTAAAAAAAAACACTTTACAATACTTAATAGGATTTTTTTTTGCTCTCAGATTCAAAAAGAAAAATGCTATTGCATATAAACCAAAGAGCAACTTAGATAATAGCATTGAAAGTATTAAGGGTTACAATACTCCTCAGTTGTAGTCTGTTTGACTTCGACTTCCAGGAGGAACAGAAAGAGGTTCCTGGAAAAACATGAATCTTTTCTTGTAACAATGGTGTGTAATTTTGGGAACATGAAAAAAAATACTTTAACATCACTGGACTTTACAGACAGCAAACAAACATAAAACACCTCTAGCTACCAATAATATACAAAAAATGTTTTTTAAAAAAGTAAAAAATGACAATTAAATACTGCTTGATTTAACAATAAAGGACAACAAGAAAAGAAATTAGAAATAGTGGAGGTTGAAGACATTCTTAATTTCCACTGTTTTAGTTTTTTGGTATACTAATATTTTCCCTTTCTTTCTCCAGTACTTGCCATGGTTTCACTTCTCTGGAATTCTTCTTTAGTTTTAGCTTAATCATTTGCATTTTTTTTCTGTTTGAATTTTATTTCCCCTTTTTTTTTTCTAACTATTTAAACCAAAACATTAAAGCTGAAGAAAAAATGTAATTGTTAAAATAAACTCTTGCCTCAATGTGTATTGAGCTGCTAATTTCACTAATGACCTGACATAAGCCTATCTGAGCTTAGAAACAAAGGTAATTATCTTTTAACTTTGCGTTTAATCTTTGTTTTAAATCTATGAGTACATCTATATTAATTTAAATATATATTAATTATAAATATATAACGTCATATATTATTAATCTATAATTAAATTAGAACAGATAAGGAACGTAAAGTACTCTTATTTTATTTTACTTTAGTTTTCTCCAAAGGGAAAAATTTATGGACAAAAAAATTACATATTTTTTCCAGTTAAGTTCTGTATGTAGTATTAAAGATATTTTCTTCCAGATGGCTTATAACCTATTAGAATTCACTTTAAGTGCTCTTCATTAACAATATGAATTCCTAACATATGTTATTCAACTGTATCTTGGCTGCCAAAACCACCACCACCAACACAAAAACAAGAACAAAAACAAACACCTCCCACTCCCACCCCCCAGCTCCCACACAAAGGTATGTGCAATGTAAGAATTTCTGCTCCAGGAGTTACTTCAGTAGCAAAGGTTTGAAGCCATTTACTAGATTATAACCTGGAAGGAAAAGTGAAGTTAATATATGATTTTAAAAGGAGAATTGTTTACAAATACTATAAAACTGCTGTTAAGTAGCTTTTAAGATTATTATTTTTTTCTCACAAGAAGAAATATAATTCTAAACCTGAGCTGTTCAGGTTTGAATTCTAGCTTTTTAATGCATCATGTTGACCATACTGTATGGGTAAAATGGGTAAAAGTATGAAATATTTACAGAGTCAGACCTGCTAAATTGATTCTGACTCCAATTGAGCTGTAACATTCATAAAACATTAAATTAGCAATTAATTTAATAAGTCAGACTCATGCAGAAATAAATCAGGAGAGAAAAGAAGAGGAAATGACAAATTCCCTAAAGTAAGCACACATTAATTCAGTCAAAAAATCTCAGAAAACCTAATACAGATACCATAATGTGAAAACCCTAAGACTTTGTATTTCCCACAAATTAATATATCACCTGCAAAGTGAAAGTTACTACTAATTAAATGTACAATTTAGAATTCTATTTTAAAACCTATTAAAGCCAGTTCTTTATATGCCAACCACCATTAGAAGACAAAATTAAGAACAGCTTAAAGACACAAAGATTAAACCTGTACTTAAATTCCCTCCATATTGCCTTTACTTGAGTTTAAAGTCAATAAGCATTGCTTTAAAATAGGTAAAATGCCCATTAAGTCTGATCTAGAGTGTATTAACTTCTTTAAAAATGACTGAGGCTAAGGAAAATTTGATTGCCAAAAAATACATACAGGATTTTTTTTTTCCCACTCCACAGAATCAAAGATACATTCCTATCAGAATAATTTTGAAAAAACCTTAAGAGTCAAGAAAGGAATAGCATGACGACACTTCTGCAACAGTTGGATTAACATAAAATTAATAGGAATACATTGTAAGTAGTGCAAAGCACCGGGAATGAGTGGAATACAGTTGTGGTGAGAGGTGTACAGGAACTTACAATTAGTCTTTGTAACAAATTCTGGACTTTGTGATAGGATTAAACATAAACTCATCAATTAGTGGATAAATTCAAGTGCTAACACAACCTTCTGACATTTTGGCAAAAAGTGTTATAGTCTCTTTAACTATGACATTTAAATAATTTTAATATTTTGATTGTCCTATCTTCAAAACAATTCTTTTATAAAAATCAAAGATGTTTATAAAAGAAGTAAAATCTAGAAGATTAAAATCTAAAAGCCCTTCTGTTTTATAACTGTGTAGTATGATTTTCCTCATTAACTTTTGTCTTTTTCTAAACAAACTAAAAAACCCAACCAGCCAACCCATTAAACAAGAACAAAAACACACAAAAACTTAAGCACAAAGCAACAAAACAATTCTAGTTTTCATTATGAAATTACCAGACCCATTAAAAAAAAAAATAAATCCAAAACTAAATCCAACTTACATGTACATTTTTAATTTGATTTCTGAGTGACAGGCTCTGCCATCACATTTTTACATTAAGACCACAAACCAAATTTAAATTTCTACAGTAAAGCAATAAAGGAATTTGAATAACCTATATAAGTTAGGCTGAGAAGTAAAAAAAGAGGCAAGATGAATACCAACTAATCAACATGGAAAAAATATCAAACACAAAAATAAAAACACTGACAGAAAAAAAGCATTTCAAGAAAGACTAGGAACTAACAAATTTTTATACCATAAATTTTAAACTAACTTTGGTCCTTTTTCCTTTCATGTCGAAATTACATTTAATGGTTTTATCACTACATTTGGAGACCATGTTTTTTTACACCTTCTAGCTTCCCATTTGGAAAATTCTTAACTGTTAAAATTCTCAAGGTATGAACAAAGAGAAAGACAGTTGAGTGTACGTCAGACTAACACACTGCTTTCATTTTTGCCATGTCATCATACGGATCTTTAGAATTCTTAAATCATTTCATGATAAATTGTCCAGTTGGATTAAATGAAGAAAAATCTAAAAATAATCAAAAGATATTTAGTCATATTGTTTGCCTCTTCAACCTTCACATGCCCCAAAATTAATACAGAGTACACAGATTGTTCTTGGTAGGCAACTTTCTTGAAAATGTCAAAAGCTAGCTAATCAAGGATCATTTGAACATTATCTTGACTTTTACACTATAATCTGCAAAACAAATTTGTTAATTTGTGTTAATGTTGAGAGCCTTCAAAACAGATATTACACTGCTATATACCACAAAGACATTTAACCTGACAAAATAAAGCCATGGGAGATGTAGTATAAGGTTACAAGCAACTAAAATGGGAAGATTAAGACTGCAAAGTAGTAATAAAATAAAACAAACATTTAGAGGCAGGCTAAGCATGCAGAACAAGCAAGAGAGAGTGTATGTGAAGAAGAGACAACTTACATGGCTGTTGAGAAGAGAGCTTCTGTGAGTGGACAGACCATCAGACTTTTGCAGTGTCTCAATCGCCATTTCAATCTGATAATAGATGTCATTAAAAAAAGGACTCAAGACAAGATAGTAAAAAAGCCTGATCAGAGAAGTTTTGACAGGTTGCTTACAGATCAACAGAAATGCCTCCTTTTTTTCCTGCCTAGGACATATGTTCTAAAAGGCCTCATTCCAGGGTCCCATTGAACACAAACTTCCCCAATGAGGTCAGAAAGGCATGTTGCCTATATCATAGGATCACAGCCTCTAAACCCATTTTACTTTGCTTCCTGCTCAGGAAATTATTTGAAACATCAAAAAAACAAACTAGAACAACAACAACAAATAAAGCAACAATGACTGACTGAACAAAGGTATCACTAATAAAACAAAACAAATCAAAAACAAACAAAACCTAAGAAGAATTTTAAGAAAGGTGTCTATAGTTTTCCCTTCCAAATCAGTAAGAGCAGCGTACAGCTTGAAAAAAAACACTGAATTTGAAACCAAACTTCCACTTTCTGCAATAACAAGCACATCTCATCAACCCCAAGCAATTCAACAGGTCTTCTGTCATTAGCTTCAATGGGACAGGATATCACTGTAACTGACTACTGCAGCAGCACACTTTGAATATTCCCAGCTGTCAAAGTAAATGGAAAGTCAGGAGTCACACGGACTACAGGCTCTAGCCTTTGGATAAAAAGCTTTGTTCACAATAATTTTGTCTTTTAAAGGGAAAAAAACATGACACCGCTTATTAAATATAGAGTAGTTATTCTCCAAATGCTGTATAAACACTGTTACATCCATTCCTCTTCTTTTCTCTTTGAGTATCAATGGATTTTTTGATGTTCCATAACAGCAGTGTTAAAGAATGAAATTAGAACCTAACTGTAATTTAACCGAGCAAAACCAACACCGAAAATGACAGAGACAATAGGATGCAGAGTAAGAAAAGGCATATAATTAAATAGCTACATTAAATGGCCAAAACAAAAGCAACAAAAAATGCCACCTGTATTTTTAAAACCACTTATCATTCTCCCTGTAGACTTTTTTCACAAGCCCTTCCTATTCTACTTAAAAAATCATAGTACTATCCAAAGACTTTAGTCATATCAGTATAAGATTAATTCTCCATATACCAGAAGCTGAAAAATACTTCAGTTGATATTTGAATTTACTGCACATATAAAATTAGCTTCTCCCTTCTTCTTAACAGAGTGACTGACCAATATTTTTACTGTACTAATTTTAAGAAATCATTTATTGTTTCTTTCCTATAACTATTTAATATGAACTACATAAAACTTTTACAGAAGTGCGTTGAGAATATGTGATTATTGTGTAAGAAAACATACTCTGACATGACAATAATTTAATATTCTGATTTATTCTTGCTTCAGTGGAGAATACTATGAGGTTAAAATAATCACATAGAAATGTTCAAATTTTAAAAGCACGCAATATGATAAGAAATACAAGTTTAACGCATCATCATGGTAAGATCAACTCACTATATACTGTAGCTGTAGAATTTCCTTTCTTAATATGATTCTACCATCAAACAACAAAAAATGCATACACATACAAATCTTAATTCTGAATCATAGGTTACTTGTTCAACAATGCTTAGTCTGCAGCAATACTACAACACTGAAGTTACATGTCCTCTTTCTCATTCCTTTATACTGCTCACTGCATTACTCATTTTGTTGTTGCAACACGAGTCCCATTTGTTTACAGAACCAATCTGTTAAAACGTAGTAAGAATTACACTTACAAAGATACATTACAGATCACACTCATTCCTCACTGCTGTATTTCTTCAATGCTTTGTGGTGCTATGCAATTAGGCAAATAAAGAAAAAATTTTATTTGTTGTCATTTGGGGGAATTTTGTGGCTGGGCTTCTTGTTAAAGTAGTCTTCACCATTATTACCATTGAGGACAATAAATCTATGTTTACTAATCCCTGGATTTTAAAACAAGATTTTCACCTTGTTAGGATCATCTTGTCCACTTTTTCTGCATAACGTAAGCTCATCATTGTTGGCCAACACTATCCCATGTTACTTAATTCATCAAGCTTAGAAAGGTATCAGATCTGCATTTAAACTGAGTAATCATCATAATCTAGGGCAAGCTTCTCAACAGAAATTGTCCTCACTACCAATTATTTTGTTCATTATTTTTAGTCTAAATTTTAGTAAAGTTATCTTTTGGCTTTATCTGACAGACCTCTCTCTTTAATAATAGAAACCTTCTTCCTATATAAGCTATCCACTCACCTCTTCAACATTTTTAGCATAAAATAAATTTAATCTGAAGGCAGATTTCCAGACACTAATTTATTTGTATTTTCATTTATATTCAAAACAGCATGTAAACTCACATGGACATCAATTACATAGGTAATGTAGTGTGTTTTTTTTAATGATATTTTGCACACAATATGAAAATAATTTTAACATTTACATTATGTAGTGCATACATACAAACAGAAGACTGATATCTTTGCATTTCTAGCAATATGCAGTGAGAGATTCCAAGAATAACTAACATTATTTGCATCTAAAATGCTAAAAGACAAAAAGAATTACACATTCATTTATTTGACTGCATGTTCTTTTATTTTGATCAATCATACATTTCTTCTATTTTTCTCTTTAAAAGACTGAAATATTATTTATTAAAATGTTCTGACTGATAACTGAAATGTACACTATCATTATCACTGCAACTCCTACTGAACCATGCTAAATATTGCATGATAAGCAGTTTTTACAGTAACATAAATATTGAGGGTGAACTAAATTAAAGCATGGTAGCCATGAGAACTATTATCTTGGACTTCACCCTCAGTTTACTTTGTTTGCCAACTAAAATACTGCCTTATATTCTGACACAGTTATGATTGATTAAGGGTATTTCCCTGGTGTTAACAAATACAATAGTTTGATCCCAGTACATGCATCCATAAACCTGCAACGTTCAGTCATTATGTCAGTGACTGATTTGAAAGTTATTAACTGTTCTTGTTAGTTTATGTGTTACTGTTCATTAACATATTACTAGATAAACGTAAGATGCGTTATAATTTCAGATGTGTATAAAATAGACATAGCAAATAACTATCCCAATTCCCCTTACAAAAACAAACAAAAACAAACCAAACTAAAACCAAAACAAAAAAAAAACAAAACCAAACAAAAACAACCAACCAAACAAAAAACCTTATTTCCTGAGAACCAACGGTATAAGAAGTACTTTTTCATGGTTCAACTAAACACAAAGCATTTATAAGCTGTTCTGAGGAGGTGAGGACATATAGATTGAAGACAATCAGATGAAGTTTAGTTGGTAAAAATGCAAAACGTTTGGAGTTTAGGCCAGATGACTTTCTCCTTCCTAAATTTACAACTGAAAAATTGCTTCCCCTGTTTATCATCCTTGATGGTGGTTCTCAAACAATGAGACAAATTCCACTCCCTCTCCCTAGAGTCATCCAGTTCTTTCTATGTGTAATCACTATTATCTACAGCTTCAAATAGATTCTAAACTGTTTTTCTTTCTGGTAATTTCTCCAATATTTGATACAAACTCTCAAGAAAAAAAAAAAAAAATCTTTTGTCAAGCTTAGGTGAGAACTTCAGAGCATGTACATTCCACCTAACTCTGAAAAACGTGGAAAAGTCATACACATTTTTAGGAGTTACTCGAATAAGAAAATCAAAAGTGAGAAGCCAAAAGGAAAGCTGAGTTCTGATTATTGTTAAAACCAAACCTGAAAGCATGTATGTCAAGGCAGAGAGGGAGATTGGTTGTTTTAGAACAAAAAAGGTATTTAGTCAGAATCAGAAAGATCCAGTTCTGCAGAAGGATGATACCTTGACATCACTGATGACTGTTAAAAGAATATTAGTGGCACGTCATCTTGCATCCAGCTAATGCATTTTCAAATAAAAGGAAATAATAGAAATTTTTCTCATGGATTCAGAGACATATCTCATTATCAAAAAATCATTGTGTTTCATGCAATGGCTTTTATCTATAATAATGGCTTTTATCAATGCTACACTGGAATAAATCTTGTTTCCAAGAATATTCCATCTTCATTTTTGATATAAAAATACCAGAATAAATATTTGATTGCCGAAAGTGGAAACAAACTATGAGGTGCTGCAAGGCTTTTTACGCAGAAAACAAAGCAAAAGCCAACGAATTAAAATTGAAGCCAAAACCAGTGAATGGAAGCTGAAGCCAGACTAACTCAGAAGAGGAACAAGGAGAACAGGCAGGTGAAGAAGTGAGATGCAGGACAGGGTAGGTATGGCTGACCTTAGTTGGGTCATTCTCCCTTTTCCCCATATTCCTTGTCTTGTGGAAAGGGCACAGACTCAATTGAAGACATACATTGGAGCAAGGGACTCAAATGGGCAGAGCAAGAAAAATTATTATGGCCATGCTGCGACATTGAAAACTATCTACTGTTCTGGAATAGAGGAGAAGGCATGATGCTCCGGAGTTATGAAGGAGAAACCAAAGCAGGGGGTTTATAAAGGCACAGGATCCACAAATTCTCCAATTATTATCCTAGTTAAATCATACTACATATATATATATATATATATTTAATCAATCAATGGTAGTGATTAACCATTGTTATGACTCATTTAAAAGAAAGAAAAAAAATATTGTCTTCTAACTGAAAATGGATGTTCTTTTTTCCTTTTCCACAAAAGGCCTGTTAATGTGGTCAGCTGAAGAAGACATAAGGAAGTATCTTGCCAGTGTAACAGATCAGACCAGACAATCTAAAATTCCTTTACAGCATAAAGATCTATGCATCTTCTATTTTATCAGAAATGGTTTGTTTTTTGTTAAGACGGATCCAGATAAATAACAATTCTGCCACAAATTATCAAAAAAATTAAAGAATGGAGCTGGAAAGAATTCCTCTGCTGGGAAAGAGATTAATGAATAAAATTTAATCTCCAACTATTTTCCAAATGATAACCCTTTCAGCTTAGATGAAACATTTTAACATTTATTGCTTTTTGTTCTTAAAACAATAATTTCAGTAGAGCTATTATAATCAGGACATGATGGCTATACTAGGATTCCTTACATCATCTGTTATTCTCTTCCATTAATTACATGACATGTTTTGGGTAGGTATCGTCCCTTCTTTAAGGATAGGAGCATATTTTGCGCACACTACTTGCTACCAGAAATAATAATTTGTGGTGACACAACATGTCCATATTAATTTTGGTTTTATTTTCATGAATATCTAGATCTGCACTTAAAGTGTCTAAATTTCTGCAACAGCATGAGTGGAGACCTCTTATAGTTGGTGATGACTGACGAATGACAACTGTATCTGCGGAACAGTCCTAAAGGTTGTTAGAAAAAAAACAAGACTAATAAGGGGGTGGGGGGAAAGCCTCTCACTGGCTGACAAGCATAGCAACACCTTTACTATTAAAAACTGTATTTTTAAAAACTCATGGTATTATACAATTTGTTGATCAGATCATTTTATATATATATATATATATATACATATGCATATATATATATATATATATTATCACGAGAATAGCTCTTAGACACTTGTAGGTGATTTAAGTTTCATTATTAATATGGCAATTCCATTTTCAAGTTAGACTCTTAACTCTAGCTGCCCCGTCTTTAAGGATTACTAACAATTTACCAAGACCTTTCAAACAAGTTGAAACATGTAAACTCATTTCAAATGGTCATCCAGCTAGGGTGAATCACTTCTTGTTCAATGCATTCACAATCTATTTTTGACCTATCCACATACGCTGACATCAAAATGGTCAATTTACAAAGCTATTTATCTCCCTAATATTTGATATAGGACTTAGAATCTGAAGGCCTTTATACTTTATTAAAAGTAGACATATATTTTTAATAAGTAGATAAATAATTTAATAGGTGAGCACAGGATACCATGGGAAGAAGCAATGAAATAAATGGAAGCGAGATGACACAAGAAAATGCTAAAAAATTGTCTTTATGAACTCTAACATAAACCACTATTGTATTTATGCTGGAACAGTTAAGAAAGTGCACAAATCTTAATATTTTGGCTATAAAAACACTGTTATCACCTGCTATACCTTGAGCAGGAGATCTTTCTTGTATAAATGTTTTAGAGAAATTAATAGGAATAAAATTATGAACAAATATTCACCTTTAATTCACCTTTTATTAAACCCCAAACAGAACTCACAATTATGTTAAGCCACAAAAAAATAAAGTGAAAACAGACTTAAAGTAAAAAAAATCTACGAGTCTATTTTATTGAATACTGCATAAAAGAAACAGTGTATGTGTAGTAGTGTACAAAGCACTTTATATGTAAATAAAACTCTATGGCAAAAATAAGCAATGCTTGGTTTCTTTACATGTGGCAATAAGTAACTTCTCATTCATTTCTATATCCGTTTTACTCTACATGAAAATTCTTCAAATTTATTCAATGTTTGGAAATTTTTTCTGAAATTTATAATAGCAGATCAGTTTGCATACATGTTATTTTGATGTCTCCAATAACTTTTCTATGCAAGAATGAAAAACATTATCATGATGAAGATCAAATGAGGATCACAAGTGAAACGAGCTCTAGGTCTCTAAACTGCAGTCCTCTAGTCTTCTAGTAAAATTTAAACAGACTTTGTGTTTTAACATTACAGTTTTAGTTGAAAACTAAGTTTTTTGTGTTTTAACATTACAGTTTTAGTTGAACCTTTAATGTTTCAGCTGACTCTTCAATACTTCATCTGAACAATACTTATGAAGAGCCTAAAATGATAAAATCTAAATTAAGTGTCCCACTTAGAAATCCACTACATCCTATTTACAGAATCATACTATAGAAAATAAACAGTACCTTAAAAAAACAGAAGACACTGTTTTAGTGTTGAAAATACAATTAAATCATTGTGATTTAAATATGGGTATTTTTAATATTCCTAACAGTTGATACTGATGTATAAAAGTTATGTAGAGTAACTAAAAGAGGGTGTTTTTTGATACATGAAGACAAAGTGTTGTTGAAAGAATGAACCTCATATTTAATTAAATTTGGCAAAATTGACTTCAATTTGGCAACAAAATCCAGTTTTTACTCTTTAAAATATAGAAGAGTTTTGATATCATTCTAGTGATTCTGGCGCATCCAATTTAAAATTAAGTCTACTACTCTTCATTTGTGTTTACTGGACACATTTATACCTCGTTTGATTTCTCATTCAGATAAACATTTCGTGTCTTTATTCTGTTGTCACAACAGAAAACTAAACTTGCAATGTGATATGTAAACCACAAAACTGCACATGTTCTGGTCTGAACTTATTTGAAGGAGAAGACTAGCATGACTTCTAAAAGAGGCAATCTTGTATTCAAATGTGCAAAAATTTAAATCAACTACAAATACATAGGAATATCACCAGTATTTAAATATTTAAAGTAACACTTTTCCAATTTTACTCTGTCTAGAGACCTACCTCCTTACTTCTGACTACAGAAAGCTATTCTTGTTCTACCTATGCTTGGTAATCATAAAGCCACGTAGAAAATTGCATGACTTATCTTTCAAATAAGCCAAAGGAATATTTTAAAAGAAAAAAAAAAAAGAAGTATTGATTTAATTAAATAAATCTGAAAGAATGTTGCTCTTTTCAGAAATACCGTTTTTTTTTTTTTTTTTTTTTTTTCTATTATAATCATGTAAAATGCAGGCAAATTTTAGAAAACACTCTTTTTCATTTAGTCACAGAAAATAAATACAAAATTCTCTGTTGCCAGCTGAAGGCTCTTGTTATGTCATTGATATATGCTATTCACTCATTACGAGTCTTTATAAATTTTACTCTCAGAAAATAATACAACACAGTTAAACCAGTCTCAAAGTTTACATAATAACTTTATAGATTGTACAAAAACTTTTTTATTTATCTATGCAACTGCTAAGAATCAAATTTAAAATACTTCATTGGACCATCTAAATTACCCAATGCTGTAGTAAATGTTCATCATTATTCCAAATAAAACCTAAAAGAATATTAGATTTTTACTTGTTACACTAGTTCTTTAATATAAAGTCCCTTCATTTCATAGTCCTTTAGACTACTGATAAATCAGTATTATTAATCATGTGTTATCTCCATTGGGACATTATTCAAATCTTTTTACTCTCTATCTCCCAGTCCTATTCCCCATTACTTCCAAATATCAGCAACCACATCAAAATACCCAGAAGAATTAGGTAAAAGTATTCATTATGGCCATTTTCTTAATAGGACTAACTGAGCTCCTAAGGGAAAGGTCTGTGTTTAAGTGTCCACAATAGTATCTATCACAATTATAACAGCATGCACTTTCCCATAGCATTGTAAGACACTTCCACAATGAGCTTTTTTTTCCACAACACACGTTCAAGAAATGTCATGGATGTGTAAGAACAAAGTAGACTTCTGAATGAACAAACGCAAATATTTTGAAATAAGCTACCAGACATACACTAATATTGAGAAACAAACAAACAAAACTACAAATGCAGGGAAGTTACTTATATCTATAAGCTACATTATTTGATATTTACATAATATTTGCATATTTAAATAATTATAATCAACAATATTGCTTCTCCCTTTTTTTTTTCAAAAAAAAAGTGTTATATGAGGCTGGTTGAATTCCCTTACAATATTCATCTCAGACATACTACTTTTGAACATTCCCAAGGTTTTCACATGTATTACTTGCATGTAAAAATTTAACCTGGAAGATGTAAATATTTGCAACCCATGCAGGGAAAGGTCTCTTTGTGTTTAGGTTATACTCCTGTATCTTGTTTATAAATAATTTATTTCTTATATCACAAAGAAAGTACTGTGTAGTACTTACTCTGCTAGCATGATATTGCTGCATGTTCTATCAAAAACATTATGTCAGCCTGAAAGAATATCTTAGTGACTAAGAAACTAGTCTCAGAGATTTCACATCAGTCTGAAATACTTACTGTAGCTGGGGAAGTCCGCGTTGTATGAGTCACTGAATGACCAGAATTTTCCATTGAATTGCCAATCAGATAGGTCCCTCCTGAGCTGCTAATGAGTTGTCCTCCTGTGACACCCATCTGAATCCCTCCAGTGCCCACCATGCTATGAGAGGAGACCACTGTTGTCACCTGTGCAGAACTTCCTTGAGTATCAAAATAATTTCCCCCAGTGTTTTGGCTGTACATCTGGGTTTCTGTGTATGGATAAGTTGTTGATCGGCTTCAAGAAAAGAAAACAAAAGGAAAAGAAATTATTTGTATTGTTCATTTAGCTGAGGGAAATGTTGTATTTGTAGATGTGTGCGCAATAGATATAACTGAATTAAATAAGATTGGCAAACAATCCCTGCCTCCTCAGAGAATAACATTTCATCACATCGAAGAACTAAATAACTAATTCAGTGAGAACATTAAACCAAGTATTCAACAAATCTTATGGACAAGTTTGTTAGTCTTACCTGAAGAGGAGTGGAGAAGGGAAGTATGACCCAAATTCAGGAAAAAGAAAAAGCTCATACAATTATTAATAAATTGTTAAGCGATTTATCAAGCTCCATGTTTTTTGTTTTGTTTTGTTTTGTTTTAATTCTACCATAAAATTTTGAATTTTAGTCATCTTACAAACTTTTCATACTGTGCATGTCACAAAATTGTGAACACGTCATAAAAATGTCAGCCAAGAAAATTCAGCATTCAGGAATCTTATGGTAGCTATCAATTTTAAATATTTCATAGCCCTTTGTTGAAGCTCGAAATTCTGAGCTCACTGGTATTTGAGTACGTGCAGTTATTTTTACAGGGTAAATTAAAAATTTTACATGAACCCATATGAAGATGAAAAACTGCATTTAAGAAATAAAACCAAACCAAAACTATCACATGTGAAAAGGTCACAAAGAAATTAAAGGTGTGCAGCAGTAAAATTTTTAAATCACTTCTAACTATGAAACATATGCCTCATTAACCATTTTACCACAAAAAACTATTCAGCTACTGAAACCTTTTATCATATGTTTCACATTTTTAACCACTCATCTTGAATCATTATAATCTATTATAATCTATATATTTATAGTTATTGAATATGTACTTGCTTCTGTGTACAGAGTTTGACATCAACATATTTCAAAATTGTTAATTCTGTAGCATTCATTAGTTCAAAGCCAAATTCCTTATTTTGGAAATGTCTGCCTGAAAATTTTATCTTTTTTCCCAACTGCTAGGAACTGTATCTTCGCAAGCATGATAATAGAAAATTCAAAAGGTAAAAAACTTAAACTAAATTTACTTAACCGTTAATTTTCTAGCTTACACATAAAATTCTGTAGTATTGCTTGTAATCAACCTACAATACTATTCTGAATTTCGGAGTTTCCCGTTAACTTGTATTTGCTTATGCTGAGATGCAGTCTTTCCAAGTAATTACTTTTCAACAGTAGTATGATTCAAAGTAAAGATGAGAGGTGCCCAATCTCTTCCTAAGTCTCCAATTTGTTTATTGTAATCATATGAACTACAAAATTACATGAAAATATGCAATGAACAAGTTCAACAAAAACTTTCAGCTGCTTTTATCCAAGAGTACAAGAAGAGGAGGAATCAGCATTCACTCTTTTATACAGTCAGCAGGTGATTAATACACTTGTTCGGGAATTAGATGTATTTTTTTTTTTCAGTTAACTAAGAATTAGTTTCTTATCACAATATAGAAAAGGCAATGGAAATTTAATGTTTGTTGTTCTGTTTTTTAATTATGGAAACTTACACAAAATTAATTAGTTAGTAAACAATGGAGATAATGATTTCTTCTTTAACTTCAGCAAACCATTATTTTTAAAGAACTGAAGAACATTTGACACTTTATCAACAACCAACATCAGAACTTCTGATATGGCTGCAGACTTCAGAGACCTACAGGAACTACAGAAGCTTACCTTTGAAATCCTCAAAGTTTTATAAGCCTCATACTGTATTATTCCCTCTCACTTCTCCTTAAGATACTTAAATGTTTTCATTTTTGAGTATTTCAAAAGCTTTTTATTAGCTGCATGAAACTTGAAGTTAACCTAAAAGAAATGCCTTGCAGACTACTGAAAACAAACATAAACAGTTTTTGTTTAGGGACAATGCTCATGTGGCAGTTAATTTTTTAATATTTCTTTTGGAAATCTAACATCAGTTAATGTTTGCATTGCAATAGCCTATGTATGTGTTCAGCAACCATGCAGGTACTGATTTACCTGTTTAATCAAGCCAAGGTATTACTGTGATATTGCTTACCTTGTGATGAACAAGATAACTGCTAGCAGAGCTGATGTTGCCTGTGCCTTAGAGTCACACCATTTAGATTATGAACGGTGATATGCAGCATTTAGGAATGGCAGAAGCTCAGGGTAAAAAACACCTCATCCTAATGTTTGTGAAAGGAGTGAGCACTGTAAATCCACCCTCTCCCCACTCCCACCTCCCTGTCCCCAAAGAAATATTCTACTAGGTATCAGCACAGTAAGAAAATGAATGAAAGGCAAAGCCACTGCTGTCAGTAAAAATAGTTACGGCTAGAGGAAATAGACTGTCAAAGGACATGAGCAAGATGTCACATATGTTACTTGCAGAAGTAAGTAAATTCAAGAAGCAGTTCTTTGGAGCAATGTAAATGCTCAACGTTTCACAAAAAACAAGTCACAATCTTCCTGTAGATGGAGAGGGAAAAAGGAAATGCTTGTTTGCTTTTACCTTGTTCAGATATGTATACCATATATAGTCTCAAAGTAAGGACTGATTGTATCACAACACCTACATCTGCTTATAACTACTCCTTATCACCGGATCAAGAGCAACCTTTGGGGTAGATCAACAGGTCAGATCGCAAGAATGGTACACTCTTGGCTTTGTTATAACAACCATGTTTACAGCTGATTCTTTAAGAACATGTGATTATTGGAGATGATTAGCAAACCTTCAGCAAAGAGATCAAATGGGTAATTAAAAGTCAGATACAAGTGTTATTACTACATGCAGTAATAATTGAACTTATCAAAGAGCATTTTAGCTTAACCAAAATACAAACTAATTCACTTGTGAACAAAAAAGCTTATCCTATACCAACTGGATAAGATGATGTTTTGGAAAGCAGTGACTCAAAGGTTTTAACTTCAATGCATACAATAATATGAACTCTCACCACAAAATTATGCAAAGATAAAAAATACAATGTTATACCTTTTAAACACACACGATAATTTGAAATAAGTTAGTTATCCTACCTCTCCACAGCACTTATAGTACAAACATGCAATATGTTCTCAAATTATCTGACATAAATGATATAGTAATTTCTTTCTTGTTACAAAGGTTGTCACAATCCTCCTATGCCTTATTTTCTTCCACAGTTGCATATAAAGATCCTCTAGAGACTAGATAACCTCAATGTAACTGAAGTCTTCTCGATATTTATGAGAATACCTTGGTGATATACTGGAGCTTGAGATACAAGGTAGTAAACAGAATCTAAATACACTGAAAAATTAGGAAATTCAGTGTTTATTAGAATGTAACATCAGAAAGTTCATCGGAATTCCTAAAAAACTTGAACTTCCAGAAGTTGTGCAAACTAGACACTATTTACACCAAGAGAATGCCACATAGTTAGAGACATTGCTTGAATTCCATCTAGATTAAAGAATCCAAGAACATGTGTCCAATGTTCAGATCCCACACTGGAAATTAATGAGACCAGCATGAGTTGGACTAGGATTGTGAAGTACTGTAGGTTGAGGCACCATCATACTTTATTGCTTACAAACATTTTACAATGGTTTCCAAAAAACCATAATGCTAGAAACAAAACACATGAAGTTGTGTTATAAAGTTGTTAATAAAAATATACTTCTGGCAAATGAAAACAGAGACCAGTAATTTCTAAATTCAGTTAGCCCTTGCACTGACATTACCAATTAAGTGCAATGTCCTCAATTTTATTACAGACATTGACAATAATACTACTAAGCTTAGTTTTTAGAGACACTTCTGTCTCTTCAAAGACACTGACACTTTGAATAAAGGAGATAAATAAAACAATGTTGAAGAAAGAGTAAATCTTGCTATCACTCTCCCTTAGTTTTCAGAGTGCACATGCACACATGGGAAATCATTTGTTCCCAGCTTCATCTATTATTTTGTTCTATGTATATGTCAAGACTCTGATCTATTTACTACTACAAATCTGTGCTCCTGCCACCCCATCATGTCTCAGTATTTACATGAACTGATCATAGCCCCAAATTTTCTTTGAACAAATAATTGATGAGATAGACTCACCTTTCCCATATTTTTATTTGCCTAGATAGCATAACCTACTCAATTATGCCAGTTTTTTTTATGGCTTGGAAATGTTTGCTTTGGTGAAGGATTTTTCCATCACTCTACATCTTAGTACACAAACAAACAAACAAAAAACAAACCACAAACCAGATTAATTTCCTATTCCATGAACTGTTTAAAAGTCCAGACAAGTGAACTCAAGTGCAGTTTGTGATTGTTTTAAATTAGGTTTTAATTTTATATTATATTCCAGTAACTTTTGTGACTTGTAAAATAGGGAATTAGGAATTGATTTCCTGTCATCAATTAAAGGCACTGATGAAGAAATAGGAAGTATGAGATAGAATGCACATTGTCTTTTAGCTAAAGATGTATACCTTCATACTGTAAAACCTGAAATATTAGCAGCCCTTCACAGTGGCTGTACAACTACTCAGTGTCAAATGTTTTATTTTTCTGTAATTCCATATTGTAAACAAACAAGTAGTGTAATAATCATCTTATTAATCTAGTAATAACCTCAAAAATACTCAAATGGGTTTTCTTATGGATTGCTTATACAGCTTAGCAGGCAGGCATCTAAGTATTTTTTGCTGTCATCTCTGTAATGAAATCTGTAGTGAAATCATAGTTAACAGTACTTAATTAACTATGGTATTATTTACTAGGATATTAAATATAATAATCAGTAGATGAGAATTAACATTTCAAATATTTCAGCTGTGTACTAATATAAACATGCCATTATTATTTAAAAGCAGAGGAGCTGATACTTCTGATCAATGCTGTGGTATTGCAATATGGAAGAAAACCTCTGTGCACGAAACCAAGAAAATCAGCTTCTCATCAAAACAATATTCTGAAATTTCTTTAACATTTTAGCATATTATTGTGGTCCTGAAACTGATGGTGAGTTTGATGGAAACTACAAAGAACAGAATCAGTCATCTAATGTGCATGTGCAAGACAACTGGAGGATCAGGCCCAGTCAGCGTGGTTTTCGTGAAGGACAAGTCCTGCCTGACCAACCTCATCTCCTTCTATGACCGGATGACCAACCTGGTGGATGAGGGAAAGGCTGTTGACATAGTCTACCTAGGCTTCAGCAAGGCCTTTCACACTGTCTCCCACAGTATTCTCCCAGAGAAGCTGGCAGCCCATGGCTTGGACAGGCACACTCTTTGCTGGGTTAAAAAGTGGCTGGAGAGCCAGGCCCAGATTGTGGTGGTGAATGGAGTGAAATCCAGCTGGTGACCGGTCACCAGTGGTGCTCCCCAGGCGTCGGTGTTGGGTCCAATCCTCTTTAGTATCTTGCACCCTCAGTAAGTTTGCAGATGACACCAAGTTGAGGGGGAAGTGTCGATCTGCCAGCAGGTAGGAAGGCCCTGCAGAGGAACCTGGACAGGGTGAATTGATGGGCAGCGGACAGTTGCATGAGATTCAACATGGCTAAGTGCCAGATCCTGTGCTTTGGTCACAACAACCCCATGCAGTGCTACAGGCTTGGGGTAGAGCGGCTGGAAAGCTGTGCAGAGGGAAAGTCTCTGGGGGTGCTAGTTGAGCTCATCCAATCATAAGCCAGCAGTCTGCCCAGCTGGCCAAGAAGGCCAACAGCATCCTGGCTTACATCAGGAATAGTGTAGCCAGCAGGACCAGGGAGATGATCGCCCCCTGTACTCTGTTGAGTACTGTGTTCAGCTTTGGGCCCCTCACTACAAGAAGGACATCGAGGCACCGGAGCGTGTCCGGAGAAGGTCTATGAAGCTGGTGAAGGGCCTGGAACACAAGTCCTATGGGGAACAGCTGAGGGAACTGGGGTTGTTTAGTCTGGAGAAGAGGTGGGGACCTTACTGCTCTCTACAACTGCCTGAAAGGAAGGTGTGGGGAGCTGCAGGTTTGTGTCTTCTTTCAAGTAACTAGTGATAGGACCAGAGGGAATGGCCTCAAGTTGCACCAGGGGAGGTTCAGGTTGGAAATTAGGAGACATTTCTTCTCAGAAAGAGTAGTCAGGCATTGGGATGGGTTGCCCAGGGAGGTGGTGGAGTCACCGTTCCTGGGGGTGTTCAAGGAAAGGCTGCATGTATTACTCAGGGACATGGTTTAGTGTGTAATATTGGTGGTAAGGGGATGGTTGGACTAGATGATCTTGGAGGTCTTTTCCAACCTTTATGATTCTATGACTCCATGATTCTTATATGAACAGAAGGTCTCATTGCAGCCAATGCATTGCTGCAGCCTCTGGAGGTGCTGTATCTGGAGGTTTTGTCTCTTCTCTCCCCACAAAGAAATCTACTCCTGCAATCAGAATATTGATTCAAGGCTTTTTAATAACAGATTAAATCCCAGTGAAGTCTTTCACAAAAGTCAAATGATCTCAAGTTGGCAGAGATGGAAGAACTGATTAAACTGTAAATCATTGTTTCTTTCCATCAATCAAGTTAAATTGCCAAAATCATACATTGTAAGACTGTAATACATTTGTAACCAGAGAACAAAAATCCAAAATAAGTAATTTGCTCCATAACAATGGATAGGTAACCTTCTTTGATGATACCTAGTAAATTAAGATGCAATATAGAATGGAAATCACTGAAGAATGAATGAGGTGTAGACCCTGCTAGAAAACACATATAAAATAGCTGCAAGTGGATCCAGTGTAAGTAGAAAGCCTCCAACCATCCATCATACTTTTCCAGGCATAGCAACTGTGGTGGTGATTACTGGCTCTAACCCTTTCAGAGATGAAATTCATTGGCCATCATATACACAGGGGTAGTGGAAGGGTAAGCATAACACCAGAGCAAAAAAAGAAACTAGTAAGTACGAGAAAGATACTTAGGAAGCTAATCAGTTTAACTGCAGTCATAATTTTCTGATCAGAAAGTTAAACTTCAGATAAAGTAATAGTAAATTCTTGGTTTTACCCATAACCTACACAAGTTGTAGTAACAACAGATTGGTGAAGAATGACCAATTCAATTTGGATTCAACAGCATTATCAATTCTTAGACAATCCCAGCAGTTAAATCCCTCTTTGCCACATCAGAATTATCAGGAAAAAAAAAAAAAGTCTGGTTTTAGATTAATTAATTAGATTGCATACATTAATAAATATTACAGTTTGAGTAGGAAAAACGTTCATGCCTAGAAAAAGGGCCTCACTTGGCTTCTTAATCTATGTGCAACCACAATATACTTTCCCTATCTATTTTAAAACTCCAGGTAACCTGCACATCACAACAATGCATTTTTGCTTTAAGATAAGAGTGACATGCTTGACAAGCAAAAGTGTTATTAACAAGACACAAAGGTAGATAACATCATTCAAATATTATCATATTTTATACAAAGTATGTGACAAGCTGCAGGTTACACCCCTTGTATCATCATTATGCCCACAATTATAATAAAACCAAATAGTGTTTAAGTGTAGACAAACCATGATATAAAATGTGTGGGAAGAACTGTGTTATATGAATACTACAGTTGCACCTGACAGCCTGTACAAGCCAACAAGCTTCCTATCATTAGAATCAAAAGAATCAGTAACTATTTTCTCCTAGATATTCAAAGCGCATCCTTTGTTGCTATCACATATGGGCTTAAATCAATGTTAGCACACATGTTCTTTATGTTGAAATAAAGAACAACTCATTCATCAGACATACTGTAACTTTCTACTTCAGTAATCCCTGTATACTGAATTAATGTCTTAACCCTTCACTATGGGTTGTGTACTTCTGATTCCATTGCTAAAGCAGAACTATTATTTGATAGATTGTGCAGTATATCCTGTATATATTTTAATTAGAATTAAGACTTTGATTTAGCATAGTCATAAAATAAATCAAATAAATAATCATATGAAAATAACCAAAAAGACGAAGTAGTGATGACTGTACTCAATCACATCATTTGCAAACCAAACTCTATATTCTGAAAGTTAAATTGTCAAATTCTAGAGTAGGAGTAAGGAGATAAATTGGATCTAATACAGCTCTATCAATTTTTCAGGATCCAAGAGGCTTGTCTTTCACAGATTTCAGTATGATGGATAGAAAAGGATGAACTGCACTCTAAACACTTGCCTAAGTATTTTTAGCAAAAGAAAGGCTGGCCCCTGTGTTTTCTACCACAGCAGAACTCAACACAATCTATGCCAGCTTTGTTTTGGGATGTAGTGAGCTTCTGATTCACTTCCAAAAACTTTCAAATGTCAATTCCACTCTAATGTAGCCCTGAATAAGCAAATCTAGTGGTAAAACAAGAAGAGGAGAAACAGATACAATTTTTTATTTTATTTGATATAAATCATGTAACATGTTAAAAACAGCAAACAGAAGAAGGATTTTTTATGCTCTGAAGGAAGCTAGCCAACAGCAACCTAGGGTCCCTTTCCTGGCAAATGAACGGCATTCCAACATGTAGTACATATACTCAATAACTGTAATTTATATCAACAACATTTTTCCATTCTTAATCAGCAGCATAAAAGTAATAAGGGAAAATGAATTTCTCAAGACACAGTCTTTAAAAATTCTGACTACAAACACAGACTTGCCCTGTTCTCCATGGGAAAAGCCAAAATCTCTAGGTTAAAGTTCCAAAAAATTTTGTACAAGAAATCATATCACTGGCAAAGTCTTCTGCTATGTGAGGGAGAGACCGTCTGGATCAGGCTCGCTTGCTAAGAAGAATGCTCTTACTGAATAGGGAGTTTTTATTGTATCGTATTGACTGATTCTACAGATTCTCACAAAGAGATTCAGATATAGAAACACAATAAAATAAAAACATGGAAACCTGAAAGTTCATACTAAGCAGTCAGTAACATTTGGTTTTGTTTTCTCCAAACACTGTAAGCAGTCATGTAGTACCCATCTCATACAGTGCCAAAAATGCATATGCCAACAGCTCACGTGAGAACAACCTTTATGTGGTGTAGCTGGGAGAAGCTAATGACCATGGAATACTTCAAACCCATAACTGAATCTACCAGAAATCTTGAAGTCTCTTGTTTAAAAAGGAACAACAATGTGGTGGATTCATTCTTTTTAAAAACTTTTATAAAGGGACATATTTTCTCTGTCCTCTGAGAGTATATTATTCTCAGGGGAAGATGCTTACTAAAACAATGATGCTCAGCTAAGTAAAGTATATAATATTACAGGGCCCAGCTTATAGTATTTATAATTAGTTCTCAAATTACCCTTTGTCACTTAGGAGAGAGGAAATACTCATCAACTTTTCTTTAGAAAAAAATTTCCACATGAAATCTTAACTTATTCAAAGCTTGCTAGTGTTGAAAAATGTTTATCTTAATTTCATATAAAACAAACAGTTACACTTTCGGAAACATACTGATCACATAAAAATCATTTAGTCGCTAAAGCAGTACAAGCTACATTGTACCAGCAAGATCCTCCTTCTACCTATTTTTGAAGTCACTCACATAATTGTTAAACTGTAAGCAATGTCTAGAAAATAAAAAATCTAGAGAAGAAATGGTGAGCAGCTGTATCAGCAAAACTACAGCAGCATAAATAAAAATGTGCAGTCTCCTGCATGGAAACAGTTTTTCAGGGCTATTTATCCATTCACACCCTTCTAATGCTTTTTTTTTTCCCCAGCCACCTACTCAACCTGGATTTTTGTTAAATCTGTTTGTCACCATTTTTAGCCTTCTGTCTTCTAGAATGTGGATCCCATATTCTCAATCCCTTCCACCAGTATTCTAACAAAAATTAACATCCACTGCCTAATTGGTCCCAGTCCAGATCTTAGCATTTTTTGTCTTCCACTTATTGCTATTAGTTGTACTGTTTGACTATTTGATTATAGTATTCAATAATTTAACAACAGAATAAAACATTTTTGATAAAAAAAAATATAATCTAGAGACTCAGAAAAAGTTTAAACTGCAGCTAAACACACAGTCCTAATGCCACCGCTCAGATTTAAGTTCCCTGTTCAAAGTGTTGAAGTGCTAGAACTTTTTAAAGAAAGCTAATTAACATGTAGGAAAATTAGGATGTTTTCCTTTATGTCAACAGCTGAATGTCCTCAGCTGAAGTCTTCAATTTTCAGAAACTCTGTAAGCCAAACAAATCACTTGAAAGAAAAGTAGCTTTCTTCACAGAAAATGGAAAATCTAAATGCTTACAGTTTAACAATCATATGAGTAACTTTCAGTTGTTGTGATACCTTAAACTAGATACCAGTCAACACTCATTCTTAATAACTGGAAAGTCTAATGCATATTTAGAACATTGTTTAAGATTTACAATTGAGAAGAAAGCAGAGAAGATAGTATATGACAGCAGTGATTGACCAAAGCAGGCTGCTAGTGTTAACATCAGAAGTCTCTGAATCAAATTATATTGCTCTTTGGAATCACTTTTGGATTAGCATCAACATATACTAAAAACAGTAAATAAGATTTCTAGATAATTTTTGTTTCTTCCTCAACCCAGTAACATACCAAAAATAGCAAAAGGCAGGTAAGTGAAAAAGACAGGTAGGGAAGCTCCTTCCCAAACAACATGATCTTATTTTAAACTAACTTCAGAGCTGGCCCTGCTCCAAGTCATGGATTAGACTAGATAACCTCCAGAGGTACTATCAAACCTAGATTATCATTCTATGTTTCTAAACTTGTGTGTTGGAGAAATGAATGTGATGTTGGAAAAGCACATTCAGTGAAAAGCAGGAAATGTGCAATGCACAAGAATAGCCACCAAAGACCCTAGAGAAGCAGCAGCAGAAGATAGCATTACTCTCTTTCCTCTGCCTCTTCTCATTCTTTTGGATTTTTTAAAAATCATTTTATTAAACAAAGGAATTACATTATTACTTTCACTGAATAATAACTGCAGCCATTGGAACTTTTTATGGATTTGCCACTACGACTGCAGCAAGGAAGACAGAAGGCCTATGAGGAGATAACACTACCACAAAGTTACAAAGCACATCCTATGAACAGAACTTACTCATAAACCTAAAAGGTGCTTCTTCAAAGAGCACTATGCTGTACACATGTAACTTCATTTAAGTCCAACTAAAACAATCACAAGAATTCTTTTCATGCAACAATTATACCTTTATAAACTGTGAATTTAGCTTTTCATACAAAAATTATTTCAAAGGACAATAGTAAAAATTTTGATTCAATCTTTTTTCTTTCCAACTTAAACCAAGTTGTTGATAGAATCTCACTGAAAATATACATCTAACTTCACATTTTAATAAACAAAAATTCTGATCATTTGCCAACTTACATAGCTCCATTAGTGTAGACCGTGTCACTTCCTTCCACATACTGAACCTGGGCTGGGTAGACATGCTGTACCTGTTGCACAGTCTGCACTTGCTGCACCTGAAAACAAGAACACCATAAAATCGGGATGCTATCTTAAAAAGACTGAAAAATTACATTTACTAAGGAAGAAAGTATCCTTTGTCCACATGTATGCATTTTCTTATTTCATTTTAGCCATGGATAACACAAGCCTTAATATACTTCTTAATATACTATAACACACAGCTTAAAGGTGCTACAATAAATTTAGAAATATAGGTTTACAACAAAATGATTTAGTTCTTGTTCAAAAGGGGTTAAACTATAGTGGTTTAGGTTTTTTTCTAGTAATGTTTTGACCCAAAGGTACAATTACGGTTCAAGAACCTCAGTGTGTCACCCTCTTTCCAGAATATCAGCAGATATAACATACTCCAAGATTTTTTTTTTATAATGCCAATGAGTTAAACAAGAAGCAGTATGGCATTTTCGTCTATATTGCTGAGAAGGTATGCCTGCCTTGCAAAAGTGTATCACTAGCCACAAGACAATTCCTTTGACTCATACACTATGTGAAGCAGTTCAAGGTTATGAAAATTTCCTATCCATTCTTAATTTTTTTCTTCTGCGATAGTAGAGATTAAGAAAACCATATTTTACACGATATTGTCCAGAGAAGCTGTATTTCAGCGGTCCTAAACCTAAAAGAAGCAAAAGGATTTAGAGACTTCTTAGACTAGCACAATATTACCCAGAACTGAATCAAGAAAGTGACAATGCACATATTTATTCAATAGATTTAATATAAACTATGTGTGAATGACTGCTATTTTTCTCAGACATTTTGTCATGAGGCAACTTCAGTTTGATCCAGTTGCTCCTAAGAACAGCAAAAACTATAATCCCAGTTCAAACTGCATCTCTTACATTTGACGGATCATCTCTTAAGAGCTCTTTGAGAATATCTTCATTGTCATACCTTCACTCCACTATATTCTGAAGTTTTCTTTAAATAAACACAATTTTCCTAGTCTTTTGTAGTACTGCCTCAGACTGTGAAAGGAAAACCTAGGTTTTGCACAGAAAACTTTTCTTAGGTTGATATTAAAATTAAAATTCTGAAAACAAATGCCACAGTGTTTTGAATCCAGCTTTACAAGCATTATAGCAATGGTGTGATACAATGTGATGGTTGAACTATCTATTGAAAGGCACATGAAGATATTTCTAATTATTAATATAAAGTGTTTATGTGCTTTACTGTGAAACATATGTGCCACAGACTACAAAAGTTTTAAAGTTTGACTCTAAAAGTATTTCTTCTTCTCAGGTGACGCTACTTCTATGATGACCTGTAATCAATGGAAGAGTAAGAGTCACTGTTGAGCAGAGCACTGAACTGATCTACTTAACCTATACAGAGAGAAAACATCTTTAAAACAGACTTTGTTCTTAAAACCAGTAATTTGTCACCTGCCATGTAACAGATTAGTTCCATTTTCTGTCCCAGTAGTACACCAGTGGGAACACTGGGGAAATGATGCAATTATCAACATGCTTCTGTCCAACCTCTCTGAAAAACCCCTTCATTCCCTGCTCACATGCAGTGAATATAGCTTACTCCCTATTAGAAAACACACAAATGAACAAAAGAAACCAACAAACACCATGTTTTATTAATAAAGGGAATTGATTTCTCCCCTAAAACCTCCAAACAGTTGAAATAGAACTTATTATACGTATGAACGCAACATTAAAAACTTCCTCAGTAAATACAGGTCATGTTCCCATTCTGTACAAGTTATTTTAGCCTTCTTTTAAGAATATAATACTCTTGGATGGAGGCTGCTACCATTTCACAAAATGTGGATTCAGCACAGTGCAACACCTGTACCATGGATCTGAGAGGATACTGCAGGAAGGAAGTGGTATAGAGTGTATAAAAGCTCAGACAGGGAACTAAAAATTTTCAAAACATATTTAATTTCTGATTTGGAATGAAAAAACACCTGTTTCATTTTCCACAGAACAAAATAAAATAAAAAGTTTAAAAGAAAGTTTTCATTGAATAGTTTCAAATTTTCACTGATTTTTACATATATTATCTATGGGCCTAATATGCAGTATTGCCAGAAATATGACTTTATGCAAATAAAATAACACTTTTTAAATTGGCATTTAAGAACGGTTAAAGTACAGTGCCAGTAAGAACATCTAATCTTCTTTTGTAGATCAAAGTATTTTTCTTTTACATTTTAATAATGAAGTTCAATAAAGCCAGATTATAAAAAAGTGATTTTGCTTCAGTTTCTCCAAAACTCAGTACAGCTAAAGTTAAATTGATTCTGGTGTTGAAATCTTTAGTGACTACACTGTATTGCACTGTACATACCTCTGACTTTCTCTACTTCACGGCTTTTAAATATTTTTCCTGCCAAGGAATATCAAATAGGTGACCTTTAGAATGCATTTGAAAATTCTGTTATGCTGAAACTCTTTGGCATGTGATACCTTAAATTCTACTTTTATTTCCTATTTTACTTCAGAATACCACAGGAAAAAAAAAATGTAAAAATTGTTTTGTCTTCTATTTATCATTTTCATTGCACTTTTATTAAACTGGTTAAGGAACTGCATTAGATATGTACTTTAGTTTTAGGGAAGAACAGAAACTGAGGATCACTGAGAGAACATTCAACAGATACCTAAACCAAAATGGCCTACTTGCATAAAAACAAAGAAACAAAAGAACAGACAACGCACACACAAAAAGCTTCCCCAATAATTTAATTAAATGGTTCAGGCTGAAACCAGAGAACACAATGAAATATTTATTACAAAGCAACAGTACTCAAATTCAAAAATGTTATGTTTGTGGGGTCGACTGGTGAACTAGTCATGGGAATTGTTATTATTAGCTGGCCAGAAAACAGAAAATTAACTGGCTGGCATAGGAAATAATGAGTTAAATAGGGTCAAACAGAAGATCATTCATTCCTCTTGCTTCAGTGATTCTAGCCTGAAATAACTAGAACAGGATTAGAAGTAAGCAGCTGAAATGTTCCAGGAGAACAAGAGGAGAATGAAAACTTATTTTGATATACCTGTGTAATTATAATCACTAGTTGAAGAAAAAAAATAAAATTCTTAATGATACTACCTCAAAGGAGCAAATGAGGGACTAAGTCATATCGTACCTATGAGAGTTTGTCAACAAAGGAAATTGAATAAAAGCATATAGAAATACAGAAAATACTTTTAAGCATAAAAGCAAAATTTAAGAGAATATTCTGATTTGAGATTTGCTGATGTTCAAAGCACTAGTAATGAACGAGTAGAAAAATATAGTAAAACATATAAGGATTTTTAAACCACATTTAAAAGAGAACACATAATTATTCACAGTGCCTATGCAAAATAGTTGTATATGCATCTTCTGTCCTCATATATAAAAATAATGTTTCTACTTTCATTAGTATGGATTACTTTTGGCAAGCGATATATAAATAGCATATGCTGTAATATTCTAAGCACATTCATATTTATATAATGCTTAATGTCAGCTCGTGATTATGTTTTTCATATGCTAAACATGATTTTGCATTGAGACTAATTTTGATTACCAGAATTCTGCATCTTCAGTTTAATGATACAATTCTTTCTAAAGGTGATGGCTGTGGTGTATGTTGAGTACAAGAATTGCTTTGTTCAACTTCTGATGCATTGATATACCTTTGTAAAACAGATTATATGATTATTTTTAGTTTCATTTCTCCAATCCTTCTACTTTGCATAACATAAACTACTAAGTACAGTTAATTTTTAATCTTTAGAAGCTTTCTGCTCTGTGGTAGAGCACTTGTTGAAAAAACAAGGAAACATTACCGAAAAATCCCCCTATCTGAGGAAGCAGACTGAGAAAATTCCTCAGGCTATTAAGACAGTTTAATTATACTCCCAACATTATGGTCTTACCTTTGTTGCTTTTTGCTTACACATGTGTATGTTTGTCCCCTTACCTCCATTCACCTCCATTCCATCTCAAAAGTGACAGTTGCTGTGCTGCATATGAATAACTGCCACCATTGCAATTTTTACCAGAAGGGAATCCTAGGTTTTCATTAATGGTACCTCTCTCTCTCTCTCTCTCTTTTTTTTTTTTTTTCCCTTTCTGTTTTGAAGTACAGCAGAGTTTTAAGAAAGCCATATTTATACTAGTTACGTGCAAATTAGGGATTTTAGTTGAAAATATCAGGGGGTACTCTTTTGTTGTTTGCTTAAAAGACAGGATGCTTCAATACAACACAGCTGTAAGAGAAAGCCTTTCATTACACCCTTTCACCAATCCAGTTGGTTCTTCTTCTGCGCAAAAAAAAGTTAATTTGGAAAGATATAGCCTACATTTTGTGGGCAATGAAAAAACACTGATACCATGAAAATAACCCCAAAATCATACAGGCATGAGATGTCATTTAAGTATGGTATATAAACAGGAAAGCAAATGTCGAAAAAACAGATCTCACAGGAAAAAAATGAAATATCATACACAGCTCTAATATTAATTAAAAATTAATCTAAAATGGTCATATTCAGTAAAAAGTGTTAATAAATTACTAAAAACATAAAAAGAGAAAAGATTCAGGTTACACCAAACTGTTGTACATACACAAATACATGGTACAGTAACTTAGCTAAATTCAAGAAGTACCCTACTGTTTTTGTAAATTATATTCATATAAAATATGAAAATTATATTCATACACTTATATTAATATAAAATGAATGTAAATATTCACATATTTTGTGGATACAGCTGGCATTATTATCAAGTATGTCTTTTATAAGCCATACAAAAAAAAAGAATTGAGTATTGTATACAGTATTCAACTAAAATCTTCCCTCACACTTTGAACATCAGTAACTCTGAACATGCAAAAATAGTAAGACCTCTATCTCCCATCTAAATAATGACATAATCAAATAAGCATTTTTTTCTCCTGTTTTTCTTTAGGCAAATTGACCTGTTCCTAATGAATATACCTAATGGCAAATATTTAGGCATATGCAACCTATATGCAGAGAATTCTTCAGGGCAGATCACACCTACGGTTTCCTCTACACAATGATTGTTTCAATGTCTGATATTCTTTTTTTTTTTCCCTCACCTTACAGCTGAAATTACCTATCTCACCCACTCTTCATCGCATTTCTCAATGGCATAGCATGCTCACATCTTCACTCTTCCTTTTCTCCTCACCATACAACCACATCTTTTAAAATTCCGAATGTTTTCTCAATAATTCTATAATCCATTTTTTTTTCTCTCTAAATAAGTATCTCCCACATACCACGTTTTACTCACTGCAATACTGTCTGTATTGACTGGTCTAACATTCTCGTTGCCTATACAAGGCCTGAAAAATTTTGCAAAACTCCTCTTCCTTGGCTGAGTTGATCCACTTAGCTTTTCTTTCTGAAACATTATGTTGATTCCTACTGGAAGAGTTGGAGGCAATTGGAAAAGTATAGTCTAATATTACCATGAGGAAAAATCATCTAAAATAATGATAGAGCATTGAATGCAAGGGAAAACTCAGAAAGCAGTAATACTAAAGATGTAACTGTTGATCAAGGACAGTTTTCCAAAATTGCATACCACCACCACCACAACAATAATAATAATTAGTTCTCATTAAGGCCTACTAAGGCCAAAACAATAAAACAATCCACTCCTTGGCTTCTATCTTTTGACATGAGTATTATATTGATAAACTGGAATAACTTCAGAAAAGGTAAAAAACAGGTGATACAGTTAAATGTGTTAATTATGTAGGAAAATAGAGAGCAAAATGTATCCTACAAGTTTCCAGAAAAGTAGCAATTTTACACAACCAAAGTTTATAAATACCAAAGCCATCTGCATTGTTCATTTTCTTATGAAAAAAAAATATAACGGAAACGCATAGAAGATCCCATCCTTACACTTCAGCTTTAATCAATTCAATGATTAGAACTAGAATACTACAAAGTATCCTGTATGCCACTAAACAGTTTCCAATCTTCAATGCATCACAGTAATCAGTATTCACATGGATCGAATTCAATATGTAAATACTATGTGGCACTACGAAATTGCAGTATTTTATCTGAAAAGCTGCAATACAGCAGTAACAAAGAATAAATCACATAAGCTACATCCAACAAATATCTGTCATCATATGAGAATATAAAAACATGTCAAGTTATCCAGATCGTATTTCATAAAGAAAAAAAAGTCCTGTAAGTTACTGTGCTTAAAAAATAATTCACCAGACAAAATCTCCTACCAAGGTTTTCTGAGTTGAAGCATCACTGAAGCATCAATTAAAACTTAGCACACTATTAAAGAACTTCTATTCTAATCAACATCAAGTTAGGAAGTGAGGAGAGAGCCATACAATAGTTTGAAAACAGGAGATTACTTCAGACAACTATTGATTCACTAATGGTGAATTCTGAGCAAATACACACAGACAAAGACTTAAGTAACACTTTTAAATCTAAATTTTATGCCTTGAATCATTTTTGTTTTAAAAACAAGCTTGCATCCTAATAGATACATGAACGTACAAGCAGTAGCTATAGTACTGAAAGGCATTTGAAATGTAGTCTGTACATCAGGTAGAAAATGTTAGAAAAATGTAGGAGTGTGTGGAAAAATGTTACAAAAGCACATACCACCTGGAAAAAACATGCCACCTGGAATTAAACTTGATAAAATGCCAAAAAAATAATTTAGGGAACACTGTTTCATTGGCAGAGACAGACTACACTATTTAATAAGTTATGTCCAATTCTCAAATTAGTGATTTTGAATCTCGTGATTTTTGAAGTCAGTTTTTGATGAAAACTAACATCAGTTGTCACCTAGAATACTTGTCACAAAGACAACTAATTTCTGTGTAAACAGGAAAAATCTTGGACAGTTGTTACTGCTTTCACGTTCAGTCCCCCTTTTCAACCTCACAACTTTTTCTTTTTTTCCTTCAGTCACCAATCACAAAGCTTGTGGGTGCTACATAAGTGAGTTACTATCTCATGTAATAGAGGTGTAAATTGTTCTGGCTGCTACAAGTCTTTCCTGGCAAATGCACATTATGAATTACATAATATGGTCATACCACAAATACTTTCATGACACTGTGTAAAGATCTGCAGTGAATCAAGGCTAGAGATTAATCACTTTACATTGCAACATTTATATTGCACTTAATCGGAACTCAAAACTAAAGGAAAAATGATACAGCCAGCAATATAATAAATATACTAATTATTCATGATTCAAATTAATAAATGTAATTTTTAGAGATATAAACTAAATTTCTATGAGCTATTAGATAAAGTACATAATAACCTACTGTTAGAATCACGTATGCTGGTGCTTGTCAAGATACTCTAGTTCAAGGAACAGACCTTGAAAGCACATTGCCTTTCTAGGTGGCTACTTTAATTCCAGCAAAATAAAATCATTAGAGCAGAGCAAAGCAGTTCATTTAGCAGCCCCGTACAAAATCAAGTTCTTTACTACACTGTAAAGAACTATCCCTCTGGATTTTTTATTTCTTCCCAAAACTAACACCACCTACCTGTTGTTGAACTGGTACTTGCTGTACTACCTGCGTGGGCACTGCTGCCTGGCTAGCCACAGATGTCTGTAAAGTCACAGTTGAACCTGTATCCGACCCAGTCTCTGATGTCTGCATCGTGGTCTCTGAATAAAATTAAGAAGCAAAATTAAAAGGTTAGTGCATTTATTTATTTTTTATTTTTCATTTTGGCACTTATTTCAGCACCCTAATTTGTGGGTTTTGTCACTTAGCCTAATTGGATATCAAAATCAGCTAATACCCGTCTTGGTATTAGCTAAAAGGCAAATTTTCCCCTGCTAGCATGAGTTATTGCAAATGCTTTCTATCTTACTTGTTTTTCATACTTATATTTAAAATATCTTTTATTTACATATGCAGAGATATCTCCCTTGGTTACTTTAGGAATAACTCAGAAAGATCAGCAGCAAGTAAAATCTTCTCTAAGCTTTTAACCGGTCATCATTCAAAACTTTTTATTTTCTTTCTTACTGAATTATACTAAAAACTCTATACAAAGTTTAAAGTTAAGCTTGTAACACTTCACAAAATGAAGGGTTGTAATCTGGAAAGCAGTCTCTGAAAAGCATTTAACAAGTCGCAATGAAAAAGCAACTCAAATACCCTTCAACAGAAAGCATTAAAGCAACCATTGTAGTTGTAATCTGAGAAGAAATATTACCACTAAAACCATGTAGTACATATGCAGTAGAAAAGCAGCTAAAATTGTGACACTGACATTTTAAAGGGAACAATAGAAAACTGGATACAATACGGTGAAATGATTTGTGAGACAAGGAAAATGCTTTCCAATGAAAACTTTATCAGAAAGACAACTGAGGATGTAGTTTGCTCTCACAGGAAATGTATACTGGGAACTATATGGTTCCTCAATTTTGCACAGAAGATATAGCAATACAATTGACTGGAAAACAAATCAACAGTAATTGAAAGTCAGGAAGAAGACTGTTTTGTTTTGTTTTTTAATCAGTATCTTTTATGCAGTGGGTTATTAACCAGTGAAAATAATAACCAGATGAGTCAGTTTCTTCTTCACCTGGTACCTACAAAGCAGAAGGCTGTATATTTCTGTGCAGAATTACAGTAAAGAAATACAAAATAGTAGTCTCCAAACCAATCACTAAAAGCCTTATTTAATCCATATTAATCTATTTTAGCTACAGAATATTTTGGCAACCCAAGTACCAGTATAACCAAAAATGAGCATCGTTACTATCCAGGTTTCTTTGAAGAATCTACAGATCACCTAATAATATTTAAAATGCCCTAACCAAGTCATTTTTTGGTTTAACCCAACAGGCACAGATGGCTGGCAGGGAAGAAAGTACACTTTAACCTCCACCAGACAAAGAAGCCTCTCCCCCCAAAAAACAACCTACAATATTTACTGAAACAAAACCATAATCAAAAATTTATTTATTCAGGGGCATACTATTTCATAGTAGGAGGAATTCATTATTGCACAGATAAACCTTGGAAGCTCCTCAGAAAATTCAATATTCTCCTTGCTTGACTACTGAACCAGCTGCAATAACAGACCTTCCTTTCAAGGCTGGGTTCCAGAGCAGTTTAAGCTGATTTAAAGCCAGGTTTTTGCAGCCCCTCCCTCTGACTGACTGCGCATTCAAATGTAGTCCATGCAGAGTAGGAAACAGGCATATAAATCTGGGATAGGGACAGGAGACAGGCAGGACTTTGCCAGCTGGGAACATTATTGGCTTAAACTTCACTGAGCCATGTCTAAAGTGCATAATAGATTTAACTGTTTTTCCAATATTCAGAAAGGCTAAAAAATTGTTGATCAAACTTGTTCAAGATTGATCAATAAGCTCTAAGTTACTATGACGACTGAACCCTATACCTCTTTCCAGCCTGCCGGGCAAAAATTAGGATACAGAAAGAAAATAAAAACAAAAACTAAACTTCACAGACAATGACTGAAATATTAAAAATCCTAATTAAATTAGGATTTAAATTCCCAATTATAAATGGATGTCCTCAGGATAAATACACTTACTGTGAAACAATGAATTTCATACTTTTCTTTGTATCTAAAGAAAATGCAGTATAAAATCCAAAATAAAGTTATTTATCTTAAAGAACAGTGCTACATTTCACATAACAGTTTATCCTAACTGAAAACCAATAGTTTTGCTCTTAACTCGAATATTAACAAGAACATTCAACTTCCAGTAGTAAAGTCCCAAAAGAAAATTTTATTTATTTTCCAATACGCAATCATTTTTGAAGTTTCTTCAGGTAACTTAACAAGTCATTGTGCCATACAAGACCTTAGATATTAGACCAAACTCCTCCACAATGTAAATGTATGATCTTAATTAAGCTCAGAGTCAAAGGTTTGGAAAACTATTTTTTGCAAAGAAAGGCAAAATGGGAATTTATGTTTTATATACATATGCATAAACTTATAAATGGAAATAATAATCAAAGCACTGATTATCATACCTTATGAAGAGACACAGCACACAGCACAATGGGATAGCAAGTGCTTTTCAGGGTTAACAAAACATAACAAGTGACATAATAATGGCAACATACCTAATGGAAAACTAATAAATTTAATATTTTAATTTTATACTAAACACTATCTTATAACTAATAACCATTTTCTAAATTTAAGTAATTCAGTTGTTTCTCATCTCTTGCTCAGCACCAAGTCACAAGAAGGAGTCCAGGCTGTAATAAATTCTACATTCTTAAAGGAGAATGCAATGAAACTGGCTGTTACAGGAAACTATGAACTTTGATTTGCATTTAATTCATTTGCAGATCTCATTTCTGATCATCTCAGATTCATTTACAGATGATCTTTCACTTTCTGAAGTCAAGAGATTTTGCTAAAGAAATATTCTTACTACTTAAAAAGCAAAGTCACTATTAACAACGACTGAAAACGATTGAAAATATTTAAAAATATTGGAAATATTTAGAAAAAAAAAACTTTCCTGTTTTCCATAATCATATGTAAAAGTCATTGGGCAATTTTTTACTCATTATGGATCCTGCAAAAACATAGGAAATAAAGAGAAGACAAAAGTGTGTAGTGTAGACACAGTGCTGCCTGGCAAAAGCTACTTTTCAGCCAATTAAGAATTTAAAATTTTCCAAAAGTATCAAAACAACCCTGTGGATATGTCTACTCAGTTCATGATGAAGCTCAGCCCTTAACTCATAAACCATATGAACTTTTGTCTTAGCCCATTGCCTTCAACTTGATAAAATCCTTCAGAAGGGAAGTAAAAAGAGAAACAGCTCATCTGAGCCAGCTGGAGTTCACTCTTACATGTTACCCAGGCATAAACATTGGTAAGCTGACAGAATAGTGGAAATCAAAAGCTTAATGTTAAGTAACTTCCTAAAGCATCTCTCTGCTATATAAATGCGCTTCTAGTCTGTTTTGTGGCTCAGTTAACAGGTTTATTTTAAGCCACCAGTTCCAACAAACACTCATACAAGGGACTGCATGTCCAGCAGGAAGCAAAAGTGAAGAGTCCAAAAGAATTAAAAGGCATTATTTTGTAGCACTCTTTAGCTTCACTTGGCTGCATGTTGTTTCCCAGTTACAGTGTACAAACATGTCAATCACTGAAAGGGAGGCGAAGTGCTGCTGTAGTCAAATACAGTTGTGACTGGTAAGAAGCCATTCCGACACTGTTAATTGCTATGTCACATCTCACACCGTACTTGATCATTACATCTGCAATTCAAGTTGAAATTAAATCAGAGGGAGGTTCTCTAATCTGAGAGAGGAACCTAACATCTTCCTGTCCTTGCGGCAGTTGTCATGGAGTGTGCCTGACTGACGTTAGTGCCAGCCCTTTTAGAAAAAGGAAGCAGCTTTCTTACAAGAGAGGATACCCTGCTTGTAAGCCAGCTGTCAGTCACTGTGGAAAAGCCTTGAGATGGGCAGACCACAGGTACCACTGACAGCAGACAGTCTGTTGACAGGTACTGAGGGAAGCTGAACAGGGGTAGTTGAGAATCATGTGCTCTGCCCAGTCCTATTGGTGAGTGTACAAAGTCATATACGAGACCTTACAGGGACATATGAGAGTGGATCCGGGGGTACATGGGACAGAATCTCCAAGAAGAACTGCAGACAACCCAGAGGACCCCATGCCCTGTCCTAGGTCTACCCACGACACAGCTGGCACTACGACAGTGACCTGCCAAACTTCAGACCTTGTCACTTCATCCACAGGACAGGGAAGCTGTGTAACTTGGTAAACTGCACCTACATTTCAGAACAAAGTGTTTTGGTGACTGAGCCCATTCCATCTTTACACTCTCGGTTTGGTGGTAGACCCATATTTCAGCATTCAATTTGATGGGCTTGTCTACCTGGGAATCATAGTTACATTTTTCTTAATAATCTGATAGGCTAATTGGTAGCTCTATAGACCGATGTATCGGGAAGTAAATGAGGATGGCTACAGCATGGCTGGGGAACATAAACTTTGCTGTTTGTTTTCTCCAAGCAGAAATAAACCTAATGATTTAATATTGACTTATTCAATAGTATTTTTTCATCGTTCTGCTCTAAGTCTTCATCCCAAATGCAATTCCTTACCATACCACATTATACATGATTGACTTTCCTTTGCAGATGCCATATAATATGTTTGAAAGTAAACTTTTATCAACTTCCTATTCACTATTAGTTTTTGTAACTACATGTTTGTGAGGCAGTCAGTGTAATTCTTTGACATTGCATCAATATTATATGAACACATTTTGATAATCTAGATGGAGTCTCTCCATTTCTCACTGATGCTATGTATAAGTACAGTACTGTATATTCCAGCAAAAAGACATCATCCTTGCCTAATGGGAGTCAGGTGTATCACAAGCAACAGATGCATGTTTGACAAAGATCCTTTTTATTCTGGCTAATTAAGCAGTTGGACACACCCACCTGTTAATGGTTTTGCTTTGTATAGCCAGTGCTTGCTGTATCATGTGAATGTAAACCAAATAGGGTGCATTCTGAAAGAAGGCTAATTAACCCCTCCAAGTGGGAAAAAGATACTGCCCAAGCCCAGCTGCTGAACGTGACAAGATTAGTATTTCTTCAGTCTAGCAGACAGTACTCAGAAAAAGCTACTATGCTGAAAATTACCCTTTTCCTGCATATTCTGTAAAATTTCATGTGGTCTGTTAAGTTCCCCAGAGATTTTTTAATACACTGAAATTCACAAATGGAATCCTTCAGTTTTCTAGACTTGAAATATCAAGGCTAAATAGTTGACAACTATCTAACTTGATCAATTACTTATCAAGTAAGATTGTTAAAATGTGTCATACTAACAATTACTGTTTATTTTCTTACTGGACTGCTTTGCTCTTAACTAATTGACCTTTTTTAAAGTTATTAGAGTACACAAAGTTTTGTTCAGCTGCATATGCATTATTGCCTACACAAAATGATATAGCAGGTTTTAATTTAATGCAGAAAATAAAAGCCTGTTATTTACTTTCAAGTGCAGCAGGAAATTTATTTTTTTCTCCTCCAGAAGGCTAAATAAAACATCCCAGAAGGTAAAATGAACAAAATCTTCTAATCATACACAATAATGACAAGCTTTTAATGGTCAGAATAAAAAGCTAATCTTCAGATCTCATGTATTTATAATGTTGAAACACCGATATACTCATTAAGAATTTCTGGCCACATAATGTGTTTCACAATAAAGGAAAGCTTCTTAGAACATCTTATTTCAACATGTAATACAGAATGCTTGGTTCCTGAACAGCATAAATTGAAACAAGTCTTAATACTACCCTAGAGTTTTAGATAAGAATTCTTTTTTAATATTTGTGCAAACATAAATTTTATGAATAACTGCCTTCAAACGAGATATTGAATGAATTACAAGGAAACATTTATTTGTATTAGCAGTAAAGCAGAAGGCAGTTTATACGTGCTATTCACAGTGAAAAAAAAAAAGGGAATATTTTAAGTAATAGTAAGATATTAACATATTTTCATGTCAGAACACCGATTTCTTACTAAACATTGTTTGATCATTTGTCTTTTCCCTTATCCTTAGGGATACCAAAGGAAGGCAGATAAACACTGAAGATACAAAGACTGACTGGTTCCTAAATATTTCAGTTAGCAACATGCATTTCATTACTCTTTTCAGCTTTTCAAGGATATATTGGTAGAACAGTGGGTAACTGCATGGCACAGAATAAAGTATATAACCTGATTCTCTGGATTCACATACAATTTCCAGTAGCACAACCCTACAATAGCAGAGTAACAGCAAGAGGAAGCATGGAAATACACACAATGAAAGGGACCAATGCAAGTGGTAACCGCTGGCAACTCTACCAAAAACAAACAAACAAAAAACAAAAACATTAACAATATCAAAAAGCAACGTCATCAATTGTCAAAATGAAATTCCATGTTTCCAGCAGATCACAGAGAACAAACACATGGACATGTATGCTGAATGACTACATCATGACTCTCATTTTGACTGACCCACTAATTTTACCTGTTAAAACTCCAATTTTGTATTTACCCTTGGTGGGTAGTGCATCAATATTACACATCAGGCCTACAGATCAATACACAACAACAAGAAGGTTACATTCACAAACAACAGAACAAAACAAACTCCTGAGGAATTCCTTTTGTAAATTTAATTCTATTTATTTTTAAAATAAATATAATAAAATAATAATTCTAAAATAATTCTGAATAAAATATTTCTAAAATATTTTAATTCTATTATCGGGCATGGATTTTTCAACTGGAGATTCTTTAAGTGGAAAAACCCATGTGATGCTCTCTGTCATCCTGCCAATGATGTGAAAGGGTGTGAGGAACAGGGTGCTGATACTGTGAATCAACAACTGGCTGTACAACTAGCGTTGGCAACAGCATTTGGGGTTCTGTGACCACAGAACTCTGTTTGATGGTTGACATCTACTTAGGGAAGATGGCATCTACCTCACTACGTGGGGCAAAAGAATCTTTGTCAGACAGATAGCTCACCTCATAAGAAGAGATTTAAACCAGGAACAACTGGGTTACCAGCACTCCTGTACGGGTTTGGTGGACAGGACTGATAAGCAAAGGACCTGGCATGATATAAATGAAAAGCAACGTTGTGGTGGTTTTACCGTGCTAGGCAATTGAACACCACAACCGCTCTCTCACTCCCCCTCCTCAGATGAGGAGGGGAAGAAGTAAAGGAAAGAACAACTCACGGGTTGAGATAAGGATGATTTAATTAAAGAGAATATATATATACATATATATATTATTAAGGAAATATTGTTATTAATTAAACAATTCAACTAAAGGGAAAAAAGGGAAAGGGGAAGAGGGAGGGGGAAAGGGAATAACGAAACAAAACAAGTAAAGGGTATGTGGAAGTGCAGAGGAAAGAAATTACTTCCCACAAATGAGCGATGCTTGACCATGTCCTTGAAGCAGGGCCTCAACGCACGTAGCCGGTGTTCGGGAAGAGGAGAGACGTTTTTGCAACGAGAGCCCACCCCTCCCCTCTTCTTCCTTTTTCCACCTTTTATTGCTGAGTGTGACATCACATGGTATGGAATATCCCTTTGGTTGGTTTAGGTCAGCTGCCCTGGTGATGTTTCTTTCTCACTTTTTTGCCCACCCCCTAGGAGGGTTAGAGAGAGTCCTGATGCTGTGCCAGCACTGCTCAGCAGCAGACACAACACTGGTGTGATACCACTGCTGTTCTAGCTACAAGTGCAGAGCGCAGCACTGTATGGGCTGCTGCAGGGAAAGGTAACATCCCAGCCAGACCCAGTACAAACGTGTTATCAACAAAACAGGGCTTAAGCAGGATCATCTCAAGCATCTGCAGGCAAAAAAGTCCTACAAGGCACCGTTATGGTGAAACCACCTGTACTCCTGGGAAATTAGTATGCTAGGGTATTTTTCTGAAGTGCTTGTACGCTAACTAAGGCACACAGCATGGAGAACATAAGGAATTAGTAATCTGTGTACATTTCCAGGACTATCATCAGTATTGTAGAGTAGACAGAATTCCTTATACAGTGCTTCTTTATCAGTTCTTGCATTTTTCTTAGTGGACATACTCTCTCTAACCCCATCCCCCCTTCCCCCTCCCACTCCCATAATCTCTTTTACCACTGCTTTGGTTAAAAAATTGCAGTGTTTTAGTTGAGATTAACAAAATGTAGTCTTATGATATTCTGTCCTGGGCCAGGGAGGGTGGACATAATCTAATACTTCAAGCACTGACAATCACCACTTGAGATATTTTGCCTAACAGTCTATGTTTTCTGAGGAAGAAAGTGAAAGCAGAGCACCACCTGTAGAAGTTCCTCTCATTTCTGCATTGATGATATGATACTGGAAGTAGATTCAGATTTCATTTCAGAGGTGAGTTGGGTTATTTTTTTCTAATGTGCTGCAATCCTTTTGTCCAAAGAGAGTGTATGTAAACCTGATACTAACGAAAGAAAGGGAGAAACTCTGATATGAAAATGGAAATGACACTTGTTTTCAACACTCAATAGATCAAAATATAAAATGAAGCAGGTAAAGCATTATCATCATTGGAGCAGCTACTTAACAGAATGAGCAATTTTTACAGGAAATAGTTTCTGTTTTCTGTATGTTACTTCCATGTTACAAATTTTCTGTTGTGATGCTTCCTGTTATATTTTCACTGAATAGTTGAAGTTGGAATGGACCTTTGCCCAGAACACATTGCCCATTTGGATTAAAACAAATGAGCAAACTAACCCAAATCGTCTCTATATTGGAATATTTGTGGGCTTGCTACAGTAATAATTCTATGTAGTCATTTAAACTATTCCAGGTGGAAGGGACTGGATAAAATCTCACCAGTTTCTCCCATTTTGTGAGAGAAGGATGTATGTCTTGCAGAACAGCAGATGACTTAGTGATCTCCTTCTCCTGTTAAAAACGAAGGGACTAGATAAATCTTTCACTGGTGCTTTCTTCTCCTGTAGTGTGGAGGCTCACTTGTGAAAAATATACTTTTATTCTTGCCCACACACATACCACAAAACTGTTGCCTTTAAAACAGAAAAATGAAAATATCTTGTTTGACTTACACCCGGACTCCTGTCTGGACTGTTTGATTTGGAATAGGAAGTGCAGTATTTTGCCATATTTGCTTCCTTGGAATAGTCTGCAACTATCTGACAAGAAACAAGACTGGAAAGCAGTTTGTAAATATGTAATGTCCCTCTGAAGAAGACAGAATAGACCAATATCTGTGTAGTGACACCTGAGGGTAAATAGTGCCTTTGGGCCAGACTGCTCTTGACCCTCAAAGAGGTGTTCAAGTGCCCGTGACATCTCGTGAAAGCAGAAGAGACAAAAGTCTCACTTTTGCTCTAGGTTTCCTTGTCCAAGAGTCCAAAAGCTTGGCCATCTTAACCTCAGAGACTAAAACCTATGAATGACTGTGGATATCAGAGCCAACAATAACCTTTATGCTTATGGGACTGTACACCTATGACTTGAACAATCTTCAGTGAGGTACAGAATAAGCCCAAGTTTTACAAACTGAATTACTTCAGTGCAAAGCTCCTTTACTGATCATTCTCAGACATGAATTACCTAGAACAGTCTGGCAGGGCATGTGAACTCTTCCTTGACAGCAGAGTAATTAACTCAGCCATGGAGCTGCAGTCAGCGCACAACACCTACATAGCTTGCTCGTCACTCTGTCTGAAGTACATCATGTAGATGTGACCTTTGAATTGCCACAACTGAAATGCATTTTTATCTATTTCAAGAAAACCACAACTTCCTGGTGTAAACAGTTGACCAAATAACTCACACAGTCTGGAATCCCAAAAGATGAAACCTATACTAGAGGAATTTTTAAAAAATAGTATTTTGAATAACTTTATGTCTTAAACTAACACAAACTGATGTTTTAGGACATCTTACTTACCAGGAGGTTTGCATGTTTTTATGCTATAATCTATTTTATGGATCCGCAGAGATCCTTCTCCCTTCCACTTACGATTGTTCCTGGCTTGACAGCATTTGCTACAGTAGCACATATATCTCTGCAGATACTTAAGAAGTTTTCTTTTATGTTTCAAAGAGGATTTGTAAGGACTGAATGGTTTAATGGACTGACAGTGGAACATATATTTATTTCTGAGAAATTTGAAAGGTACAAATCTCAGCACTTTATGTGCTGGCTATTCAGATAAGATCATAAAAAAGTTTCTCATATCTTTTATTTGTGGTGCTAATTGTAATTATGCATGATATTAACTTGCTTAAGGGAAACATTGATACATGGAAGTTTTTCAGATTAAGCTCTTTCTCTTCAGTTTTCATACTATTATATTTTCAGACACAATCATTACTCCATAAAGAAAATGGAATGCAAAGAAGACCGACGGCAACCTTGACTGTATTAGGAAGGGTGTAGCCATCAGGTGCATCTGTTCCACACTTGATACCACTTCTGGAAAGGTCTGTCCAGTTTTGGACTCCCTACTACCAAAAGAAAAATGATGTAATTAAGTCCAGCTGAGGGTCACAAGGATGGTCAGAGGGCAGGGGATTCTGATGTGGGAGGACAGGTTGACCAAACACGATTTACTCAGACTTGAGAATTCTACAGAGAAATCTTATCACTATCCATCTCCTTCCTAATGGGAGTGTATAGAGGTAACAGAACTAGAAAACTACGAGATGCACAGGAACAGGATGAGCAGCATCAAACAGAAGCTGGAATACAGAAAAAATTAAATAGATACATGGAAATAACAATTCTACTACAAGCGTAGTCAAATAATGGAAAAAGTGATATAAGTGTGGAATCCCCATTCTTGGAAGTATTCAAAACTGGACTGGACATGCATTGAGCAACCTGGTCTACTTAGCCTGGTTTTGAGCATGGGATAGATTAGATAAACTCCAGAGGTCCCATACAGCCCATATTAATCTGTGACTCTGTGACTGTAATTTCTATCACATAAACAAAGACTATAGTCTAGTAGTAGAAATAAGAGAAAAAGCAATAAAATACATTTTTATTGCATTTAATTGTGAAATAAACAGTGATGTTGAGTAATATAAAATAATCACATCAAGAACAATATTATTTAAAGCTCTATAGTCTTTCAGAGCCTCCAGTACTCTGTAGGCTATTATCAGGTTGGAGATGTGCCAGCTTACAGAATTAGTCTGCTTAAAGAGCACTCACACCATCTCAGCCTTTACTAACCAGTACTGTTAATCATTCTAGGGTTGTACTTTTTCCTTCAATTTCTCTGGTTAACTTTCCATCTCTGAGTTAAATACACAATATCCTGAAGAAAAGATGCACAGGTAAATTATTTCCCTCCTAAATGTCATGACATACCTTTATAACTTCAGAACAGGTACACCAAAGTATTTTTAGTGGTAAACAAGATTAATTTCTGTTTACCAGAGTTTCTCTGAGACAGACCCCACACATACTCAGTCATAAAAAGTAGCAATTTCCTGATGTCATTTGTAGCAAATAATACTCATTGGAGAAATGCTTTCATGTCCTTGTTTCCTACCCTTTCAGAACTGACAAAAATCAAGACTTTTAAAAGTTACATAGCACACCAGTCAATTTTCCCTCCTTTCAGAAGTCTTATAATATTAGGATTCCAAGGAAAAAGAAATCCCAGTAGGAATTTTCATCATGCATAGTCCACTCCAAAGAAAATGAATTGCATAAAAATATTCCTTATTTCTTCATGTGTCCCTCAAGGATTTCTTGATATGATAGAATAGGAAGTGTTACTCAAACACATTAAAAACAATTTTCATAGATAGCCAGGGAGCCATAATTCAAAGTTACTAATTAATAAAACTATGAGGAGGAAACCTTCATTTTGGTATTGTATTGTGTTTTTTGTTTGTTTGTTTTTTAATGGGATGTCTTCTAAATGCTAAAGATGACATTTATGCTGGAATGACTCTAGTTCTCAAATACATCTGTGATCTAATAATGTAAGTCTAAAACTTAGACTTTCAGTGAAAAAGGCATGCCAACCTAAAAAATCCTAATGCCAACCTAAAAAATCCTAACAATATTCTTTCTATGTCTCATTTATCTGTTCTTGACTCATCTAACATTGAGGGGGTAAAAATCAGAAAATTGGTAGGGATCAGTAGTTACATTAACCTGTATTCAGTTTAACCAGCTATTACAATGTCTAGTCATCACTATTTTGCTATTTTCTAGGCATCAAAAGGGAGATAATCTATCAGAAAATCTGGAACATTTAAGTTCCCTCTAGATAGCTTCACTTACATTTAAGGAGTCCGTATGCAGAAGGTGAAAGACCATACTAACTGGCTGCAGCAGCTGGCACGTTCGGTTAAGGAGAGAACGCACTCAAACTCAAACTGCAAGAAGTTACTGACAGTTTGGCTCCAGATTCTACTGGACTCTAAGAGTGAGAACAGTTTCTCTGCATTTGCTGCACTGTGGTGTGTTATACCCAAAAGAATAATGGGATATAAACTAATATGAGCTTAAGTTTGAACAAAAGTTTTGAAGACAAAGATACCAGTCTTTAAGGTAAGAATACGACAGTTTGGATCTGTACATCATCTTCACAAATAAAAGATGAAAAGAAAACTCTTAGTGGAGAACAGAAAGATATTTCAAATTTCTCCACCACCGTACAGATGGAAATAATAAGAACTAGTTCAAAAACAGTTGGTAGGGTGTATGAAATAACTTACTCAGTATGCTTCATGTAACTTTGCCTCATTAATAATGAATCAGTTCACTACTACATTGCTCATTCACCTTGTTTGGAATATATCATGGTATCTTCCTGCCTCCAGCTAACAGAGACAGGGAATTATTTGTGCACTCTGTGCTGAAAACCTTGGAGCATTACAGTAGCAGGCCTGCTGTCCTTGGTGAAAACAACACCTGTCTGATTCCTACTGCATTTTTTCTCACAGCTTTTGTTCTATAAGGAGACTTCATCCCTTGAGTCTTCTTCACATTCCAAAAAATTACATTAATTATTCTATGCTGATTCTTTTCATATAGAAAGAGCAAACACACTGATGACATTTGGAACTTGCACTGTATAAAACAGCATGTACAGACTTTCAGTATAAAAATCAGTTTTATTCCTATAGAGTTATTATACCAAATCTCCAATTCTGCCCGTATTTCAGAGAGCAAGCTACTTTTCTTTCCTAGAAATAGAAAGCAGCTCTTACATTATCTGCAACACAAATCAAAATGTAGTTTATTTCTTAACATTAGGAGGACAATTTTCACACAGCAAATCAACACAACTTAGCTGAAAGCCACAAATGCTCACAGCTACTCACTTATTTAGCATATACAAATAAATATTACAAGCACTTCTGCCAAGGTTCAACAAAAGCATGCAAAATCAACCATTGTATGGGGAATGTCTTGACTGCAAAGGAATACTCACCTAAATGTCAGACGCTACATAATCAGATATGTGTTTTAAACAAGCTTGCTGAAGTGTTACTTCTCACAGTGTATAGACCAATTCAGCTATTATATTCACATTTTTGTATCTGAGATCAATTGATAAATAGAATAGTGACAAGATCATGCCCAGAAGAATACTGCTTTTGTTTGTTTGTTTAATTTTTTTGGTGAAAAGCAATGATTTTCCTCTCTTTTATTTCTCTAGATTATAATTTAAGTTTCTAATACAGACTAGAACAAAGTACCAAGTGATTGCAATATTTATTTTTGGCTTAAGCGTTTTTTTGCTGTTGTTGTTTTCAACATTGATTTGCCACATTCCATTGTGTTATCCCAAAGTATGCAATACTCTCCACATACCAAATACTTAACAGCTTTCTGCTCCACATTTCCTTAGTTGTAATTTTCCAAGTGGAAAACTGAACAGTTCCCTGTATTACAACAATATCAAGCAAACAGAATTCCCTTTTTAATTCCAAGAAATAACAAAGAAACAAAGCAACAAACAAAACCCCTGAACTCTGCCATCACAATTAAAATAGTCAGTTAAAATGTCAAAGTCTAGTATGTTCCCAAGTGATTCTTCATTTTTGGTGAATCAGGATAATGACACAATTACATCAATTGTTTTGGAAAGGCAGGAGAAAGAAATGTACTTCAACTGATGCCATATATATTACATAAGCTCAGTGACCATACTTGGGGGAGTTTAAAAAATGGACAGATTCATGCTCTGATTACTGTTGTACCCACTGTAGATCCATAATGAATATGTTTACAAATAAGCCAAGTCTAAATGGTTTATTCACATTTGAAATGTCAGGGCTGCTTATTAACCAGTACAGAAGCCATTCATATTTGCTACTTTTTCCACTACTGTATTTAAACACTTCAGGCAAAAAAAAAAATCTTTCTGAAGTGCAAATTACACAAATCAAGAACACCAGAACGAGCTGCATGCTTTATTACATACTACAAGAAAGGACTATCAAAATCAATGAAATTTTTTTCCTAACTTTTAAACTATTTACAAAGACAGATGCTATGTATTTTCTAGGAACAATACGGTCATAGGAACATCCTTATTATAGTTTTGTGATGTTTGGCAGAATCAGTGCTTTTTTCTTCCTTCCTACCCCACCTTTCTCTCCACCTTCCCAAAAGTCTCAAGTTCCTGGAGAAAGGTTCTCTTCCCTAGGGAACACTGCCTGTACATTACTCCTACCTAACTCAAACCTTAAAAATAGAGTAGTTTTGCATTGTGGAAAAAAAATAAAAATCCATTTTATATTTTCCCTCTTGGTATCAGAAACATGGCTACTTCTGAGCCACAACATGAAAAAAATCAGTATTTACATTGTCTACATTTACAGATGGTGCATGCAAAGAAATTATAATGTAATTATAATTTCTAAGCAGACACAGCACATTAAGATGAAACAAGGTGCCTGCAGTCTTCAGGCCAAGGTTTATATATCAAAATTAAGGTTTTTTTCTTAGGCTTTGCCAAAATTTTGCTTTAAAATATAAACCCATGCCCCACCCCTGGAGGTGTTTAAGGCCAGACTGGATGGAGCCTTGGCCAACTTAATCTAGTGGGTGGCATCCCTGCCTATGGCAGGGGGGGTGGAGCTAGGTGATCTTTAAGGTCCCTTCCAGCCTGGGCCACTCTATGATTGTGTATCTTTAATAACATCAGCTGTTACACAGAATGTGAAAATACTAACAATACAAAGTTATATGTATTAAAATACATAATGAAATATTAAAAATATGTTCCTGAACTACTGGACAGGAAAAATAAACAGGAACAGTTATACATATATTGAGATGCCATAGTGTAAGCTAAAACAAATTTATGAATTTATTTTGTAAGTTGCCTTCTACTAACTTTAAACAAATACTAAAATAATGCAGATACTCTGAACTGAACCCTCTCTATGTACAGAACACTGAATTAAATTGAACATGGATATAGCCTCCACATAACCTAGGCTCTTACTGTGCTATGGGAACACTTCCACATTCAAACCGCTGACATGCAAATGTGTATGTACCACAGAATCCCTCCTGAATTTAAGAAGTATTTCCAGTATCAGCTGTCTTGAAATAAAGACTATAGAGGGAAAAATGCAGTTTCAATAAGCTGGGTGGTTTGATCAGAAAGAAAAAAAAATCAAAAAGAGAATGAAGAAAATTCAATAGACAATGAAGTTCCATAAACTGTAGCCATGAAATTTTACTCAGCAAGTATGCTGTAAACAGTTATTAGTAAAATATGTAAGTGGCAAACCTTACAATACCAAAAGGACCATATGACATAGATTCCTATTCTGCATTCTTCAGAAGATTAATAATGATGTGGAAGCAGCTTCAATATTAGGATGATACAGACACTATGCTAGCTATTCTGAACTGAGTGTATGTAGACATTGCCAGTAACTTAATGAAAGCTAGTATAACACACTTACAGAAGTATTATTTGCCTCACACTTTGTATCTTACGTGTGGACAGAAGTAATGTGTCTCACACTTAGTGCTCTGTAAGTGAACACACTAAACTGGAGGTGTGTGTGTGTGTAATTTTATTCCATGATCAAAAGAGAGTAGCTAGATCTGTACAACATAACCTATTCCATAAAAAACTATTGTTTACTATGGCAGGAGAGAGTGACTATAAAAAAAAACATCCTATACAATGTAACTCTGCACCTTTTATAATGTGTTGTAAAGAACAAATTCAACACATGCAACAATGCTCACACTTGTAGCACAGCAACCTGTTGAGGTCGAGTACACTTTGCAAACTTCATACACTGTATCACCTTCATTTCTCATTTCTGAATGAGAAATGTACAAGAAAAATACAAAAATTAAACTAGGTTAACAAATATACACATCTTATAACTGAAATAACTTATTGTAATGACAGCCATTTGGCTCACGGTGGCAAAGCGTGCAATGAACTACCTTTGCAAAAGCACCTTCAGGCTGACTACCACATGCACAGTTCATGGGGGCAGGAAAAGTCAGCCATCGAATTCCCCTTTGGGGGTCTGCGATCAGTGACAAAGCACAACTCCAGAACGTGGTAAGACAGGTGTGTCTGGAGTGGTGGGAAAGGCAAGAGGACAGAGGGGATTGTGATGAGGCTGGAGGGGCACAACCAAGTGAGCATCCACAAGGCCTATGGACCCGTCCTACGAGTCGGTCCATCGGGGGCCCCCATGCATCCTGGGCCACGTGCAAAGAAGAGCCCAGTCCTGGACTAAGCAGCCTTGCTGCTGGCACCAAACTGCCTGCCAGGATGGCCAGGCACTACTGCTGATGCAGCTGTGGGGCTGTGCGCTGTGCTGCAAGACACAGGCATTGCTGTCTGCAGAAGTGGAAATCCAGAGCAAAATGCCAACTTTACAAGGATGTGTTGAGGGATGGGGAGGGGGAAGGGGGACGGTAAGGAAAAGCCCTAGTGGGAATCCCTAAAAAGACTGTGCAAAGCAGAAGAACCATCTGTTGGGCTCATGAATCAGGAACTCATCTTCCAGGTAAGTTTCAGAGAGAAAGAGCAAGTCCTGATGGGAGCTCCCTTTGCTCAATGCTTAGGGGGAATCTTACAGCTCCTTCTTATACCATGATGAGGTGCTCTATGTTTCCTTATCCTTAATTGCATATAAGATGACGGCTGTCTTTTTAGACCACAGTTACTATGAATACAAGATACATTGTCTGTTATATTTTAAATGCAGCCTGCATTTTGAGAAACAACAGCTGCTTAAGAAAGTGCAAGGAGGTGTTGCAGAGCCTAAGGACAAAGCCTACTGTCAGGTGCAGTAAAGTGATAGGCAAGAAGGGTAAATAGGAGCTGGTCTGTTAGAAGATTATTGATTATGAAAACTGAATTAATTTTGCAGCGCTCTTAAGTGTTTATCAGCAAGGAGCTATGGAAACTAAAACGTCCCATACATGCAAACTAAATTTCTGAATTTACTGATGCAGTAGGAGAATACCTCATGCTAGGTCACAGGGTTGTATCCTGCAAAGGACCTACTGGTTACTGCAGCCCACTGCAGAGTTAGAGTTTGTGACCACAAAAGTTGAGTGAGTATGAGTGACGATGTCTGCAGGAAGAGCATCACTCAAGTTGCTCTCTCAAGCCTCAACAGGGTGTCTAGAGTCCAGCTTTCCCCTCACTCTCAAATGTAGCACAGGAGGACAGGGTGGCAGCATGATTCATGGAAATCACATGCAGCAGGGAACATAGCTGATCCAGAGGTTTGGGGCTTGGAGATTTGCAGAGGAATAAAGATTTGTTATATGAGGTCAGATATTTATGAAACATTTGTTTGGGGGCCAGAGCAAATTTCTGACCTTTTATGTTATTTGCTTGAACATTGTGATTATGCTCAGCGCTGTCTTCATGTTGTCAGCAAGCTGAAGCCTTTATTTTCACACTATTTAAGCAATATAAATGCACAAAGAATTTTATGCCATGTTAGCACTCAAATAGTAAAAGCTGTGTTTCTATGAGACTTTCTACTTGGCTATCATTATTATAAAAGCCATTGGGGGTGGGGTACACAGTACAATCCCCCATTCTAAAATTACAGGCAAACAGCTGCACAATTTAACCAATCTGAGTACTGGTGACAATCTTTTTTTTGCTGGAAGTCTCAAAGCACTTACATGTCTGACATGCAAAAGCGTGAAGTGCTGCAGAAGCTACAGAACAAACAGCGTGGTCTACGCACGTGAAGATGATGCTAAGATCCCCTTGTTTGAGGATCTGCTACATATTTATATATAGCATTATTCTCCTATTTGAGAAGAAAAAAGGTTGTACAACTTAAAAGCCAAACAACAGCCTCAGATTTCCATATATCTGTTTTCTGCTTTTAAATGACGAATATAACTATGGTGTAAGGGACATCAAGAAGGTATTTGGGGCAAGAAACTTTTGTGACCATTATTCTGTACTTTATAATCCCATCCACACTTGTAAGTAATATAGATGGCTGTGCAATTAATACAGGTATGAGGATAAGCTAACTGTGCTGACAAGTGTCTTGCAGGACTGGGGAACATTTACAGAAGTACAAGGCCCCAGCTATTAAAAAGCAAATTGATTTTTCTATGGGAAGTATCATAAATGTAACCACTGGCCTTGAAGTGTAGAATATGCTATGAAGAGCTCTGTAACATAAACCAGCACTTCAGGCTCGTGATCCAGAAGTACAGGGCTGTAATTTTTTATATGAAATGCATGCAGGCAACCAGGACACGTGTCCCAGATTACGGTTTTACTCTGAAGTTAGCACCAGATGTACCCTGGGATAAAGAGGAAGGGATGGAAAAGCAGACTGAGGAAGAATAGGAGATTGAAGGGGAAATATGTTTTGTGGTATTTACTTTGTTATTTATGGACATAAAGTTTAAGGACTACATTTTGCTAGCACCTAATGCCAAAGGCTATGATGGTTACTTAATTGTTAGCCAGCTTCTGAAGAAAAAAACTGACAAATGATACCCGAGAGTGGTAAACATGTGCATAGAGATAAACAGCTTGAATATATATAGTTCATAGACTCTCTAAAATTTTGCCTGTTAAAACTCAGTAGTGTTCCCCAAGCTTTGGAAATTAAGTGCTGCAAATGTTATTTCCTCCTTTTTTTTCAGCAGTGCTTAAAACCAAAATTACATAGCCCCTCTTCCAACTTGAATATTATGGGGTTGACAGCATGATGTTTTGAGGAGAAATAGCAATTCTTGGCATGGTACGCAGCTAATCAAAAGATTTTTGACTTGCAAAAAGGATGCTATTACTGTAGCCAACAGGATGCAAAGCCTTTTAGGTATGCTTGTAGAATACACAACAATGAAAGTGTGGTGATGACTTCAAGCGATATGTGCATTCTATGAGAAAAAAGAAGGTGATGAGATTAATGTTCACCTCTGTGTAGACTCCTCTCAGCATACTGTATTCACCTCTCCTTACTCGTTCATGTTTCTTAAACATAACATGGTAGCAGTTCTTCCTCCAGAAGACTATCATTGGTGGAAAAAGATATGCAGCTCCCTAAAATCAATGTCTTATGTACATGGCTGAAAAGGAAAACATTCAAATCAATCACATACTGCAAAGCAGTGAATATAAAGTAGGTGCCTACTTGTATTGTTATGCAGTCATTGACAGGGTGCCAACTGCTTTGAATATTTTTTTTTTTTTTTTTCATGGCTGTATCAAATACTTCTATGAAAATGACCACAACCCTCTGACAGGGATCACCTTTGTGCACCTTTATTGCATGTCACAGCAAAAGATGGACCACCTGGAGAGTATAGACATTAGCATCAGATCTATGTGGGAGCATGAGTGGACTCTTATGATGAAACTGGGATGCTTACAGAGTTCTTAGCTAGGACCACACTGGTGATACTGCTGATAATCAGAGGTGCACTTCTTGCAGCAAGACAAATGCTATTTGTCTTTATTACAAAGCAGACCTCATGAAAGGTATACTATGATATTACTAGCCTCTATACCTTCAGCAACAAACCAGTTCTCAGTTGGACAGGCTGAAGTTATTTTTGAGAATGTCAACACTTTGAAGGGCTACTTGTTCTGATCAAATTAAGATGTACCTAATAAAGGTAGGGTGCCACCAGTATCTGGGGAAGGCACTGGATGATGAAATGAAAGACATTCTCAAAAACACAGACTCGGCATCAAATAAAAAAGCTGAAATGTTTAAAGCTGCTCTGCAAAAACACTTAGAGAATACAGAACAGAGAAATCAGAAAAGGGGAAAAAGAACTCACTTTTCTAGAACAGAACAAGACAGAAGTGGAAAAGCCACCTGAAACTCCTGAGGCCCCTGACCCTGTTATTCAGGAAGCGTTGGGTTATATGCATCCATAGTATAGGAATGTACAAGCACTCCTACAAAAGCTAAGGAACACAGACGTATTTCTTCTTGGGAAAATGGGGAAGATTTGTATACAAGGATTTCATCACGGGGACAGCCTGCCCAGTTAAGTCTGAGATACCCTTGAGATGCATGGCTCTTTAAGATGGAGAATACCTAAAGACTGGAATGTTTTTCCTGATGCCATGGCTGTGGTGAATGTCCCATCATTTGTCATGGGTAATGCAGCAGACCAGGCTCTCTTGGAACAATTGAAGTTGAATGATGAGAACTGAGAAGCAACACACAAAGCAATATTAGGAGAAAGCTACCTAAAACCCCAGCAACTCACCCTGTAATATTACTGTCATACAACAGTTATCATGAAATTTTAAACTTTGCTGTCTACATTGCCCATTTAAAAATAAATATGTGGTGTGATAGTTAAAGAACACACACATAGCCTTACAGATGGATTCTAAGCTTTATTTACACAATACATTTATGAAAATCATTACAATGAATAAAGGTAATTTTACACTTTGTTTTCCTTACAACAGGATCACAGGCCAGGACTATAGATGGAGAGTTCATGGCTGAAGATGTAGTGGGAGAATCATTACAGGAGGCTTTCTGCAAAACATACAGCCTTCTGTTACTCTACTATTGCTTACCTGGCTATTTCAAAAGGTTATGCCTTCACTGATGTCATTCTTACTGTGAAGTTATTGTATTTGTCAGCCTCACGTGTTACTTAACAGATAGCTCTAGGATGCTCACCAAGTCTCTTGTGAAGTTCCAGCTGATATTTTTTGGGAAAAATCTGGTGCTGGTGTTGCTGGGTAGCACAAGGTGGAACCTGACATCTGCCACCCTTATTTTCCCAGTTTGAACTCCATTCACTCCATGTCCTGGACTTGGGCTGCTGTTTCTTTCTTTTCACTTTCACAGCAATAATTTCATAGATTTTGTCCTCACTGAGATTCACTTTTAAAGTTCTTCAGGATAAAATGTTCCCTCAGTGGTTTTATGACCATAGCTTATTAAATTGCACAGGTGGGTACATACTTGCTCCCCCAGTTTCAGCTACTATGAAAATTCCATCCATTATCATCTGCTGGTAACCTTTCTCAAAACACTTTTGTTATAAACACTGTGATATGCTCTCCCTTTTCAAGCAAAGGTGCATATTCTTTAATTTTAAGTGAGTCCCAGGATTTGATTTTCCAAACCCTCACAGAGTTTAAAGGGATCACATCCACCACACGCCTGGCACTAATAGGTCTGTAGAAACTATAGTCATAGCCCCTTATAAACTCTGATAATGTACCAATGGAATGAAAAGTGTTACACACCAAAATATCTCCACTTCTGAGTTTTAAGCATCCTATTAAAATGCTCTGTAGTGAAGGCTTTTAATTCATTACTGTAAGCAGACGGTGAGTATTACACTGCTGTAATAGCTTCTTTAAAGGCTGCTGTAAAAATCTTTTCCCTCATTAGTCTGTAATTACTGGCATGTGCAACACCTGATAAAAATTGCTTTAAAAGCCCTGGTTATATCAGAACCTATTTTGCCCTTTAGACCAGTAGCAGAGACAAGCTTGCAGAACATGTCTATCATGGTACTTAAGCTGTAATAAACACCACTGTCATGTTTCAAAAGCTACAGCACATCCACCAAGTGTGTTGATATTGAGCATGCACCTCCTCTATATCACAATCACCTTGTTCCTTTTAAAGTGTTTTCATGGAAACTTATGTAAGCTGCAGGCATTCTGGTTAACAAGCCAAATAGCCACTTGGTTTCGCTTCGTATCAACAGTTGGATAAAACAGGATTTATGTCCCCAAAGCTTCCCACCTCTCCAGGAGCATAGTAAAAGAGTTTGGAAAGATAAGGTAGTATTGACATCTCTGCTGACACGCCATTATTACAAACATGTAAGAAATTGAACACTTGGCTATGGTTTAATTCATGAACAGAGAGACTTTATTAACAAGTTATGATGCATGTGAGTCATTGCTCAAACTGTTCCACGTTATCTTTTTACTTCCTTGAAAGCCACTGTCCACTCTCTGTTCTACCACTGCTGTAGGCCTGGGTAGGAACACTTCTTTCTTCTGCCTCCTCAGATGGCCAGCTGGAGCTTTTTAAAACGTTCTATAAGGACATCGACCTACAGATAAGGAAACACATGTAACACATGCCTGTACCACATCATGGTATAAGAAGGAGCTGTAAGATTCCCCCTAAGCATTGAGCAAAGGGAGCTCCCATCAGGACTTGCTCTTTCTCTCTGAAACTTACCTGGAAGATGAGTTCCTGATTCATGAGCCCAACAGATGGTTCTTCTGCTTTGCACAGTCTTTTTAGGGATTCCCACTAGGGCTTTTCCTTACCGTCCCCCTTCCCCCTCCCCATCCCTCAACACATCCTTGTAAAGTTGGCATTTTGCTCTGGATTTCCACTTCTGCAGACAGCAATGCCTGTGTCTTGCAGCACAGCGCACAGCCCCACAGCTGCATCAGCAGTAGTGCCTGGCCATCCTGGCAGGCAGTTTGGTGCCAGCAGCAGGGCTGCTTAGTCCAGGACTGGGCTCTTCTTTGCACGTGGCCCAGGATGCATGGGGGCCCCCGATGGACCGACTCGTAGGACGGGTCCATAGGCCTTGTGGATGCTCACTTGGTTGTGCCCCTCCAACCTCATCACAATCCCCTCTGCCCTCTTGCTTTTCCCACCACCCCAGACATGCCAGGACTTCCTCATATGACTTGTGGAATGTAGCCCCCAGCCATACTTTATCTCTGAATTTAATTTATACATTTAAATGATTTAATATTCACCTTTAAACTTTAATTTAATTAGTCCTTACGATGAACAGTGTTGCACATTTTCTATGTGCACTTTTAAGGAGAGAGATTGATGTATCTTTATATATGTAGTCAACATATATTTATGCAATTAAAAATACTTCTATAAAGCTGTATGTATATGAGGTATATCAAGTATAAGTAGACATATTTCTACATATGTGTAAAGTGCTCGATATCTAGCTTTAATACAAATGTACATACATATGAATGCCTGCATACATCTATGGAGGCAGCAACTTTCTGGCCCAACAGAAACTGGCAGCCAACCAGAGAATGTTCTGAGGTCACATGGCTTTGATGACATCAGCACTGGCAGCCAATCACAGGCCAAGATGAAAGCATGTGCATTATGAGATTGCCAGACGCGACAGCCTCGTGCCATGAAATGGTGGACAGCACAAAGCGTAACAAAGCCCCGCACCTGTGGCAGGAAGGGGCCTCCTGCTCCACCCTGCTTTGAGGGTGGCCATTGGGCATGAGGGGAGCCAGCACTGACAAAATGATGGCTCCACGGGGCAATGAGGGATGTGGGAGGTGGTTGGTGTGCACCCAGGGTGAGGGACTTTGGGGCAAGTGGAGGTGGTGCAGATGGGGCTGGAGTGCTGTCGTGCCTGGTGCAGGTTGAGCCCTGGCCTTGTGCTGCTCTCCACCTCGCCGGTGGCCTTGTCCTTTTAACGGTTTTCAGAATGGTGCATGGTGCTAGCCATATAGCTTGCCCTGTTCTGCTCTGCTTTGGGTAAAGCATCAAGAGCTGCAAGAGCTCCAGATGGTCCCTGGATGCTCTGTACCAAGCTGGCGAGCATGCAATGACAAAACGGTGGCTACCAGAGGCAACGAAGCAGGATGAGATAAACCATTACTAAAATTTTCAGACAGCATATTAATGTTTAGTAAGAATTTCAGTCTGTCATCTCCAAAGAACTTCCTATGGTCACTTTATACTGAAAAAATTGCTTTTAAATGACAATCACTTAAATCCATTGACTTGCATTAGATTACTATTAAACTAACTGCACAGGTTACAAAGCAGTCATGCTGTTTTTGTTGTTTTCTGTTATAGCAAGACTCAAGTTTAAGTTTTTATAAGCAATAAAATAAAAAATAATAAGCTGAGTGACTTGAGCAGGAAGTACACAAGCAGTATACAAAATGCAAATGCAGAATCTGACCTCAAGTAAATAGAAGTATATACTTCCTTTAGCTAGCCATCATAAATTGTTACTGTTATCACATCCTGTAATAAATGTCAAAGAAAAATTCATTCAGGAGTTAATATACAACAAAGTCACAATGTATTAACAGTTTATCATCACCATTATTGAGAATTATAGTCTAACTTTTATATGAAGATTACTGTGTCATTACGATAATGAAGTGACTAAAAACTTCTGTTGTGTATTAGTTTATGATTAGCCATATATTATTTGGAGCATTACATTAGCAGAGCCAGAAAGCTGACCCAGAAAATGGGAGGAGGAGGCAACTAATAACAAATGCATAATCCTTCAGCTCAAAGATGGCTGCAGGTCCAAACCTAGTGAAACAGGCAAGGAACAACTTGTATCATCTATAGTATGTCTTTTACACTAAACAACATGAAGTTAATTTTACTCAGATTCTTCCAGCTAGTAGAAGAACAAAAGCACAAGAAAATATAAAATAGCTTAAAAGATAGTTTGATTGAACCGTTGAGTTTCAAACATGTTCACTCACTACTAGTAATTCATGGAGACCACAGTCTTCTCAAAGCTTTGACTCCACCTGAGTTTGCAAGTCACTCTAACATGATGTACAGAGAGCTTCAAAATAACAAAGAAGAATGCTGGGAAAGATTTAAGTAATCTCCACACCTGATTTTTAATTCAATAAGAAGAAAAATAGCTAATAAATAAATAAAACAAACAAACAAAAAAGGCAGAAGGGAAACTACTACTACTGATGAGAACGTAAGTAAGGAAATTGAAAGTTAATGAAAAGATTGCATCTAATCTCATTAGGAGATTGTTTTGGATAATGTAAATCTCATGCAACAGCAACAACAAAAAAAAATAATCAAAAGACTTAGGACCCTTCCCTCTCTTCCCACCCCAAAAGGAAATAGTACTACTTTGGTGCAACACCTGAAATTATCATCATGTAATCAGGAATCCAAAAGCATAACCATCATTACAGAAAACCAAAGTTTTCAAATTTAACATTTGTTAAAAAGCAATGCATATTGTAAATCTACTTCACTAATCATGTTGCATGGATTAAAAAAAAAACTTGTTTGGATCAAGAGCATGACGGGTTAAGAACTGGAGCGTGTAAGCACCTCTGTGCTACTTTAGACAACCACATTACTGGAGATGATAAAAGGAGACTAAGTTTTGAGTTGTAATTCAGAAACATTATTGCAAAATACTCACTAAATAGTTTAAAAGGTAACACATTTGATGGTATGCATCTTTAATAAGAAGAGTTCTAGTAAATTTTAACAGTAACAGAGAGCTGCCCATCAGAGCCACAAGGTCGAGCCAGAGGCCAATCACTAGTTCAGTACCTGCAAGGACTGATAACTGGGATGTGTTTCATGTCTTTGTTAATGACCATTAATGACTGGGATAGAGTGCACATTCAGCAAGCTCAAAGTTGATAGAAAACTGGTAGGAATGGCTTATAGATGCTAGTTGAATGTCATGATATTGATCTGGTTTTTGAATGAGTTTTATGCTTTGTTTTCTTGCATTGTCTAACAATAAGGATTAACCTTTGGGAAATAAATGGATAGATTAAGAAAGACACTGAGAGTCAAGTTCCAAAACAATTCTTGTTGACTGGTCTATGATAAACAATTTTAGCCCTCAATTCAGTCTTGTTTATTCGTTGTTGACTAAGCTATTGTCAATTTTGTATATCATTTCCTCAATATAAATAGGGGAAAAAAACAACAACGATGGAATAATCATTGAAGGAAAAAAAGATGGTGAGACAAGACTCGTATCTCTTAAATACTAGTAAATTTGTTTCAAATTCAATAACTTAAGTGAGAAGCTAAATCAGAATATGAATTTATGTTAAGTGTATTGACAAACTTTAAAAAACAAACAAACAAACAAAAAAAACAAAAAAAAAACCACACCACACCACACTTTTGAGAAAAATAAATTAATACTTGAAAGATCTAACTAAGCATTAGCTAAGAGTAAGTACAGTCCTAAATGGCTTTGGGTACTTAGGCATAGTTTGTTCTGGACAAAACAGAGAACCGACTAAGTCTCTAGATTAACATGCTCGTTTCTGGAACTTCTTTCCTCATCACATAGAGCTGACACACATTATAGATAACCATACAATTTATAAAAACGTGTTAATGTAAATCAGAACCATCTTTCACAAAATAAAACTACGTATCTCGAATTATTTCCTATCAAAATGGTATGTTGTCGATATACTACTTTATATCCCATTGCCTTCCGGAGTACATATTTGGATTAGTTGTGAAGTTAATAGATTTATTTCAAATTGGGTTAAAATGTATTTCAGAATGTAAAATACAGAACCTCTTCTCTTTAATTTCCATTGCTGGTGATGCTAACAAATTTTGAACAAAAACTCCTTTTTGAAAAAAATATTTTAGTCATTGTTGTATACATACTAAAAGCAACTGAAGTGGTAATCACTTTTCAAAATTAAGTTCTGAAGTGTTAAGGATTATACATTTAGGACAATTTTTAGGTTCTGCAACACAGCTTTTTCTTGTAAAGAGGAATGTAGCTGTCAATCATTCCTTCTCTTGCAATACAAATATGCTTTGCAGCTTTTACTTGTCACTCCCATTACATGTAATGTAGGCAGCTTAGCACTAAATCAATTTAAGAAACTGCAGAATTTAAATACATACATTATTATTATGATGACAGAAAAGGCAATGAATGTCTTGCAGCTCCATTTGCTTTCTTTGTTAAGGAAGAAAAAGCTAATTACCTGCAGCTGTCAGCCATGAAGACCTAGACCTATTTAAATCAACATTAGCCTTGGACAAGCTAAAATATTTGTCACATTTAAATTCCATTTTTTCCCTTCCTGAACAGCAAGATTTTATTATAAAACAATAAGTGTACATAGAAAAGTGAACAAAAGCACGAGACATAAAAACTTTAAGGATTTAATCTTTCAAAAACAATTTCCTATATTATTTTAAAGATGTATGTGACATTCAATGATAATTACTCATTATTTCACTATTTTATCTAGAATTTTGACAGTTGTAAAGAAACTATATGTATACAAGAACGTAATCTAAAGTCACAAAAAATTATTGTTGCAACGGAGAATTCTATGTAGAATGTTTCTTTTTTAGAGTTTTAAGTCACTCACCCTTGTGACCCTTTAAGACTTGGTTCTTTACAATTTCCTCCTATCACAATCTCTTCAGCCAAGTATAAGAAAAAAATGGAGAGTGGGGAGGAGGAAATGGATGGGTGACAAAATCGTACATTCTGTTCTTATTTTTCTAACTAGCTGAACTACAGAAACTGCCACATCTATAGCTTTAGGGAAACCTTACTTTTTTTCCTACGTTTTTGTCAAAAACTGAACATGACTCTATTTTATAAGAATTCATCTAAGATATAACAGCATTCGTATTCTTTTCCATTATTCCTATCTGGAATGTTTTGATACTGTTCCCTATTTCCTTCCCACTATCATCTATAGCACATAATTTATCAAAGTATTCCTTGTCAATTCTCTATGCTGTATTTTAAGTCTGCCCAACTGTCTTCAACTTCCCTTGTGAATGCTTCCACAATCAGTCATTGATTCCCCTGTACAAAACTTCTTCCCCAACAAGAATCTTCCTTTTACAAGATCCTATCATATTCAGACAATTGTCAATATAGAATATTATCTAAGTACAGTACTACAAATGAATGGACCAATTTGTCAATCTGCCATTTTTAAACTTTCATTCCTAATTTGATTGCATTTTCTATGAAATTAGTTTTTTGTTTTTTGTTTTTAATTCTTTCAATTTTCATTGATACCTTCTTTTCAGATGGAGATTTACATCACACAGAGAAATGAAAAATACAGGAAAGTTCATGAAATCCATTTATAAAGTGAACCTTTCTGGCACTTGTCATGAGGAATGTTGGCTAAAGGTGTTTTGCTTGACACAGATTTGCCAAAATTCATCATTTACTTCTATGTGTTTTTTCAGCCAGCCCATCAGCAACACTGTCTAGAAACCTCACAGATTACAGGGAACTACCATTCTACTGGCATGCATATTTAGACAACAAATTCAAAGCTTTTAAACTTCATATACGTGAAGAATCTTACACCATAAATGGAGAAAGTTAGTTAAAATCTTGATGTGTCCAAAGAAAAAAGAGTATCAGGAAGATCTAAAATTAACAACTATATTATTTTTAAATATAACTTAGATTACTCTACATTAATATGTAGTGAGCAGGTAACCTTGTACCAAATGCAAACGTAAGAGTCTATAGTCTCTCTAGATCATATAGTGAAATGAAACCACAGTGTTTTCGCAGGACAACATCTCGATTCCAGAACAAGAAATACTTTTTCCAGCTTTTTTGTCTTCTAAATTTACATACATATTTTAAACTGACCGGCTTAATTCTTGCTGAAACATTCAGTAAGAGGAATACAGACTAAAATGTTTAATTCCAAAGTGGGTGAAATGAAGGCAAATGGTACAAGCAAATTTTAAGTGTTCTTTCTTATCCAAGAATTTTATGACTACAGAATACTTCCAGTTAGACATTCAAATTCATTTCTATGTTACACAAATTTTACCAAAATAAAATCTAGACATCTCATTCAAAGATTTCTGCTTGGTTTCTTCTAAAAGAAGTTAAAGTAACATTTTAAAGTTTATTATTATAAATCATAGAATCATCAAGGTTGGAAAAGACCTCCAAGATCATCTGGTCCAACCATCCCCCTGCTACCAATATTATGTACCAAACTATGTCCCTAAGTGCTACATACAACCTTTCCTTAAAAACCCCTAGGGATGGTGACTCCGCAGCCTCCCAGGACAACCCATTCTAGTGCCTGACTACTCTTTCTGAGAAGAAATGTCTCCTAATTTCCAACCTAAACCTCCCCTGGAACAACTTGAGGCCATTCCCTCTAGTCCTGTCACTAGTTACCTGCAAGAAGAGGCCAACCCCCAGCTCCCCACACCTTCCTTTCAAGTAGTTGTAGAGAGCAGTAAGGTCTCCCCTGAGCCTCCTCTTCTCCAGACTAAACACCCCCAGTTCCCTCAGCCGCTCCTCACAGGACTTGTGTTCCAGGCCCTTCACCAGCTTCATAGCCCTTCTCTGGACACTCTCCAGGGCCTCGATGTCCTTCTTGTAGCAACGGGCCAAATGAACTGAACTACATACACTCTGCTATCTTGATGTGTATATTATAAGAATGGTAATTATAAATTGTATCTTTTCCTCTTGCTGATCTGCTTACAGAAATGCAGAAACCAAGGAGTATAGGAGATGAGGTCAGTAACAGAAGTTAGAGTGACCAGCCTTCTATAAAAGCTTATCCAAGATTTAAAATGCTAGGAGAAGGTTTGTTAGATTTCAGTTTTAAAAAACAAGAAGTAGAAAATAATTGCAGAACAATCCATGTAAGAAAAACAAAACAAAACAAACATTAACAATTCTTTTTCAGAAAACAGAGGAAGAACTCATTCTAGAAGTAAAATAAACAGGTCCACAGGGTGGCAGAAAAGAGACAAAGAAGTGTTTTTTTTTGTTGTTTGTTTGTTTTTTTAAATCATGAATGATACTTGCAGAAAAAATATCTAGATTTAGTAACACTTCATCTAGTAGCCTGATAAAAAAGATGGTTAGGGATAAAAAATGAGGGAAGTACCAATTTAGCCATGTGAGGAAAAGCAGTTAGGTTGTATATTGTAATGCAGTAACCACTCAATTTAAGAATTCTTCCTACATAGTATAAACATCTAGACATGTAATTTAGTAAGTACAGCAGTTTTCAGAAGTGCACTCTGTGTTACCTTTACAGTAAAAGCACCCACTCCTAAATTCTAGGGTTTCTGATAAATCTTCATTACCAAACAGTGAATGTTATACAGTTTTAGTTTTACTTCTAGTTCTAGTATTAGTGTAGTAGTTTTCCAGTTAAGCCCAAATAAGATAATCAGGACTGGGGTCTAATTGTTTTCAAGCAAAGCAGAAAAAAATAAATGTTAACATAAATCTTAGCGTTTCCTAACTACATGAATCGCACATCATCACTATCGTCATAGTATCTCAGTGATGTGAGTATAGAAGTAGCAGTAGCACATACGAAGCAAAGCAGTTACTCAGATGATCATCCCTAAACTATCACAGTATAAAAGCTAAAGTCTTTATGCTCCCTCAAAACGTAAAAATCAATTGCAGAAAAATATAATACGCAAATAGAGATTTCACTTGAGAATAGGCTACCCTGTACTCATGTGGTTGTAAGAAGTTAGAAACTCATTATTTCTGTTACTACCATCTGTTATGAATACTTCATACATGTAGCAGTCTATAATTTCAAGAGCATTGTGTATGAAATGATATACAATGTCTATTGAATATCTCATTCCTTTCTCACCTTCTAATGAATACTGATATGGACAGATCATTACCAAAACAGAACTTGAAGCCACATGACAAATGCTTATTTAATTTGGATCATCTATTTTATTTTAATTCTGTTTTGTGGCAGCATGCAGAAATTACTTAAAAACATGATATACCTGATGTTAATGAAATACATTTGAAGATTAATTTAAAAAAAAATACTGTCATGCTTTTTCATATCCACATATAATTTCAAATGCTTTTGATCACGCTGTTAAATTGGTTATCTAGACATCAAGAAAAACTACACTTCATGTTCCACCACAGTGGCTATGCATTTGAAACTTATTTCTGACAATTCAACTAACGAAGATGTTGCTAAGTCAATACCAGCAACAGTATCACTGAAGACAAGGAACAGATTTAGCTCTTCCTAGACTACGTTAGGATCAAGGTCAAAGATAAATATCAAAGATCTCTTTAATAATGTCAGATTTTGAAATTTATGTATGAGCACACCATTTTAGAGACCTAAATACACTAAGAATGTAGCTAAACTGCAGATAATACTGGAAGTTCTAGTCAATGGAAACCATGTCATGTATTCTTACTGACTTCATTTCATGACTAGCTGTGGTTGCTCACTTCTTGTTCCAATAGAACAAGACTGAGAAAACTTGAAGATCAGTACAGAAGGGATGCACTATGTAGCATAATAAAAATAAAGACCTAACTCAATAACAAAGATTTTGATTATTTTAACCAATTTACCTAGAATGCAAGTGGTCTATTAACTCACTTGCTTTTCTCATATCTTTCTGGAAATTCACAATCCAGAAAGTTTAGAACCCACTAGTAAGTAATACAGATGAGATGTTATTAATCTCCAAGTGTTGAATTCTAAACAAACATAAGAGACTCTCTTCAGCTCTAGACTCCAATAATATACAATATAATAATAATAGATATAATCTAATGGAACACATAATTTTATGTATTTCACTAGCTTAAGGATAGAAAGGGAATTACAAATTTATCCAGTAGACAACACATTCCATTTCCTATGTTGCCTTTGGGCTAGAAAGTTCAGGAGAGTGCTGGTTCATTCAGTAACAATCCTTGCTAAATAGTTAGGATCTTTAAATTCCATATTCAGCCTTCCCACATTCTTTCTTTCATGACCTTGAGTATGTCACTTAGCCTGCCTGAGTTTCAATCTTCTCTGAAATGGAGACAGCTGTACTTCTCTCATACAAAAGTCTGAAGAAATACACTGAAATCTCTGATCTACTGAGATCCTACAGTAAAAACAGACAAACAAAAAAAAACACAGCATATAGTACATGAAGTAGACTATTCTCAGATTTCTAGGACTGGCACTACTGACTGGAACAACTGAGTCTTGACAGATATTTCCTATTGAAATATGCTCTGGCTAATGTTCAGGACTGATAAATCAATTCCCAAGTACCTTGTCATTTAGACTCAAATAGCCCCAGATGGATATAAGACACTGATAGCAATTATATAATCTGTAACACTTAAGATACCCATTTTAAATCAAACTGGCAAGAGAAATAAACTCAGTGCTGAGCAGCAGATCACTTAGTAAGACATCTAGTGACAAAGCCTCAAGTATGTTGAAAAGTTCAGTAATTTTTTTTCCCCATCAAAACAATGCAAATGAAAAGCAAGGAATTATTCTACACAGCTTCTATGTAGATAACCATTGTGCTCTCCTTTTGGCTCTGGCATTTAATCACACTTAGCACAACTGGTTTTAAAACTGATTAAAATTATTTAACTGACTAAAGTTCATGAAAACCAACCTATTACAGAGAATGCTATAGCTTTATTTACTTGCTTATAGTTGTCTTTTATTAGCAGCAGATAAACTGTCATGAAACAGTTTTAATAAACTGAAACCAAATAGCAAAACAGCTTTGAAAACACTAAGTCATATCGTGTTATATTCAGAACAAACTTCAATTTTCTGAAACTTTGATAAGTGAATAGTTGAGTATTAAAAAAGTCAAGATTGCCAATACGTCTCTCTCTTTAGCCAGTATGGTGCCAGAAGACTAAACCTGATCCTAAGCAAAAGTGAACACTATAGATGAGATATCTATTTCTTTTTAATGAGAATATACAAAAAGCAATTATGCTTCTGTGATAAGTATATACAAAGAACGGCATTCATCAAAAGCACAGTTAAAATATAAAATACATATTCCCATCCACACACTGCATGTTTTATGAATTGATCGATCTGAAGGTACGGAATAAACCATAAGTTAGTGTGTTAAACCAACTGCAATTGTAGGATTTTATAAACATAAAATCAACCACTTAGGCAGGACTTTTGGGAGTATGCTCCAAACCAGTAGTTTTAACTTATAAAAAATGTATTTAAGTTTTCAAGATTATGAAGGCCATTTTGAAGTAAGGAAAATTGTGGAGAAGAGAAGGAAGCAGAGAAGGGAGCAACCCACAAAGATCATCTAGTCCAACTGGCCTGATCACTTCAGGGCTAACGAAAAGTTGAAGTGTATTACTGCGGGCATTGAACACTGACAGGCAAGGGGCAGGGCATCAAACACCTTGCTAGGAAGCCTGTATTAGTGTTTCAACACCCTCACAGTAAATATTTTTTTTTGTCCTAATGTCCAGTCTGAACCTCCCTGGTGCAACTTTGTGCTATTCCCACACATCCTCTCATCACGGACCAGGGAGCAGAGGCCGGCGCCTCCCTCTCCACTTCCACTCCTCAGGAAGTTCCAGAGAGCAATGAGGCCACCTCTTAGCCTCTTCTTCAGACTAGATAACCCAAGTGTCCTCAACCTCTCCTTACAGGACATGCCTTCCAGCCCTTTTGTCAGCTTTGTTGCTCTCCTCTGAACACGTTTCAGTATCTCAATATCATTTTTGTAAATGTTGATCCCGGAACTGCATATAATATTCAAGGGGAGGCCGCACGAATGCTAAATATAGCAGGAGAATCAGCTCTTCTGACCTGCTGGCTATGCTGCGTTTAATGCATCCCAAATGTGTTTTGCCCTCTTGGCTTCCCGGGCACAATGTTGAGCCTGGTGTCAACCAGCACCCCCAGATCCCTTTCTGCTGAGCTGCTACCCAGCCACTCGTCTCCATGTGTCCAGCATTACTCCATCCCAGGTGCAGAATCTGGCATTTACCCTTGCTGAATTTCATGCCACTGATGACTATCCAGGGCTCCAGTCTATAGTCTTATCTCGATCTCTCTCTGCAAGGCCTCTCGTCCCTACAGGGAGTCAGCAGCACCTACCAAGTTAGTATCATCAGCAAACTTGCTAAGGAGACATTCAATTCCTGCATCCAGATCACTGAGAGAAACAGGACTGGCCCTAGGACTGTGCCCTGGGCAACACCATTGGCGACCAGCCACCAGCAAGATGTAGCCCCATTCACTACAACCTTCATATCTACCTTCAAGCGAGTTCACCACCCAGCATAGTATGAACTTCTTTATCTCACACTTGGAGTCTTTGTCCAGAAGAATACTGTGCGGGACAGTATCAATGGCCTTACTAGCATCCAGAAAGATTACACCCGCCACCTTATCTTGATGCACTAAGCGGGTGCACTTGTAATAAGAAGGAGATCAAACTACTAAGGGAGGACTTTCTCTTCGTGAACCCTTGTAGACTATGCCTGATAATAGCTTTGTTCTTTAAATGGCTTCGCAGGTACTGAGACTTGACTAACACATCCGCGGTTTCCGGGGTCTTCTCTCATGACCTTCTTGTAAATCAGAATAACACTGGCTAGCTTCCAGTTAGTAGGGGCCTCCCCAGACTCCCAAGACCTTTGATAATTACTGGAGAGGGGTCCAGCTGTAACCTCTTCTAACTCCTTCAGTACTCTGGGGTGAATCCTGTCAGGCCCAATGGCTTTATGAACATTCACGTGATACAACTCATTCCTTGCAATTTACCTGGCAAATCACAAATGGCAAGTCACTGCTCACTGCTCCTCCAACTCTGAGTAGTAGGCAGCCCAAGATCCATCACTAATATTAAAAACTGAGGCAAAAAAGGCATTACATTCCTCTGCCTTTTCCTCATCATAACTTGTTT
>NC_048926.1:29170448-29185848 GCF_011077185.1 Oxyura jamaicensis
CCATCTGCATCAAGAGTCAGTCCAATGTTCTCCTTAGACCTCCTTTTGCTGTTATGTACTTAAAATGCCTTTTATGTTGTCCGACATCACACTGACTTTGTCAGCTCAAGCTGAATTTCGGCTTACCTTGTTTTCACTCTGCAGATGTGAAAGGCAGCTCGTAAATCTCTTTGTGAAGCCTGACTTTGTATCCAGAGATCATATTTTTTCTTTTTCTGCCCTGCCTCCAGTAGAGTTCCTTGTTCAGCCAAGCTGGTCTTCCCTACTTGCTTGACTTGGAACACAATGGGGTTACCTGTTCCTGGGCCTTTAAAAGGTGGTTCTTAAAAAGTAACCAGATTTCATGGACCCCTAATCCCTCTGCCTACCCTTCCTTAATAGCCAATAGCCATCCATCCCAGCTCTCCAGATGTGGGACTTGTTCCACCCAGTCTCTCTAATATCAATGATATCATAACCTGGGGAAGGGACCAAAGCTTCCACTTCTCATTTGTTCCTCATATACAAGCATTTCAGGCCCCCAAACCCTCAGTGCTCCCTGGAGTGTCATTGATGCTCCCATTAGCCTTGCCACCCTCAGACGCTGCCACTGAAATCCTTTGCTTAACTTCAGTGTTCCAACTGGTATTCCACCTCCCCAAGTGATCCTAGTTTATAGGTTAAAGCTCTCTCAATCAGTCTTGCCAGTTATGTGCCAAGAAACATTTCCCTCATCTAGACAGGTGGATACTGTCAGGATCCAGCAGACCTTGCATCTCAAAGACACTTCCATGATTATAAAGAGATGACACTTGGAGACTGACACTCTAAGTCAGACTGAGATGATAGTCTGATGATATGAAATACCTTTTATCTCAATCAGCAATGCAAGGATCTCCACCATGTATCCATGGACTCCTTCCATTCTACCCAACTTTCCCGTCTCTTGATTTGAAATGTTAGCACCCAATTCAATGCTTTGAAGAATTCATCATTTCTCTCTGTGTATTTGGCCTGGCCTTCCCCTACCCCCATAATGTTCACACCACAGCAAGATTGCCTGCAAATGCCCCTTACTTTCCAACTGGTAATGGGATGTGGTATACTGTCCAATTGTCCAGGCAAGTCTGGACTGCAACAAAACAAGTATGTTCAGACTTACTGTCAGGAAGCAGCTGAACAAAAAGTGTGGACTTATGCTGACCTTGACTTATTTAAGAATCATTTGGAACAGACAATGAATTGACTAGAAATTCTCGTTTTCCTTAATATACAAAAGGAAGAATACAATACACCTATAAACCAGGAATATGTGACAACATACATAAATCACAGAAATGGAAGAGCTAAATTACAGCTACATCTCACAGAACTAATATTCCCAATGTAGTGCTGTCTTCTATGCAACTGACGGGTAAATCATGACTTTTGGTTGCTAGAAATGTCCTCATACACAAAGCACAGGTGTTCCTTTGGTCCTTTTGCCAACTAAAATTTAATATTTAAAGACTTACAGAAGCAGAATGATGATACTCTGGAATGATATAGACAACACACCTCCAAGAACAAATTACAGTAAAGTAAGAAGCTTTTTGCTTCAAACAACACTATGTATTTTACCCATTCAATAGCCTCAAATGTGCTCCTACTCAAAGAGCTCAATATGAAGTCTCAATTTAAACTAAGTCAATAGAAATTCAAAGACGGAATCTGTTTTAGAATTTTGTTGTGTTTATGAACAAAAGATTGAACATTAAGCAGCAGATCTACGTATCTCCTAGACCATTAAATTTGGAGGCCTCCAACGCTTCTGGAACCACAGCATTAAAACATTCAACCCAGCCTAAAACATTCAGAAAACCATCCTGATAAACTTGGAAGGGCAATAGGTATTCCCTTCAACTCTTTTTTTTATTCACTACATCTGTCTTGAAAAGCATCTGAATGTCTTATGTCTAAAAAAATGTATTATCCTCACATTAACACACAAAGCTGTCTCCAATGAAGAAGTCACAGCTACAAACAAAAAAGTATTAGTAGTTTATAGTAATTTAATGTTACATCATTAAAAGATTCTGACAAGTATGAAAATACAAAAAGCTGACAGGAGATTCTACTGCTGATTAACAGTCTGGTTTGGAATGAATTTAAGGCACAAAGTCTCTCTCGCCCAAGTAACTGAACACTGACTTTGCTAGTGCTGACAGACTCTGTACTGATGAAGGCAACAAAGATTTCAACACAAATTTCAGTGAACATACCACGGTCTTATTATTAAACGGTGCTTGTTCATAAGAATATTAATATGCCTCGTCTTCAAAAACTTTCTTAGAAAACTCAAGAGGGTTCTAAGAAAAAAAAAGTTCTTCTATTCTCGACTTAGCAAAGTAAAGGAAAAAAAAATATTATCTCACTTTTAATAGAGCATCAAGAAGTCCTACCTATTTTGCAGGTCCAGTGATCAGTACTGTCTGCCAAAATACAGAGTACCTATAGAGCCCAGCACACTTTCAGAGAAAAGAAAATGTAGAAGTTCCTACAATGCCTCTGGATGTCATCTCTTTCCTCCAGCATGTCAACCGTACCACACGGCTTGGTGCCATTAGCAAACTTGTTGACGGTGCACTCTATCTCAGTATCCACGTCACCAACAAAGATGGTAAATAGTGCCGGTCCCAATACTGACCCTTGAAGAATACCATATGTCACTGGTCTCCACCTAGACATCAAGCCATTCACCACAACATCATCCTAAGCTATTTTCCAGCTGGCCAGTCCCCAGCAAGTGCTGCTGCATGGGGTTACTTCTCCACAGATGTCAGACTTCAGTATTTCCTTTTGTTGAACTTTATGAGATTCCTGTTGGCCCATTTCTCCAGCCTGTCAAAGTTCGTCTAAATGGCAACTCATCCATCTTGTCTACAAAACACTCCTCCCAGTTTTGTTATCACTCACAAAATTCCTAAGGGTGTGCTCTGTACCAGTGTCTCTAGGTTATTAATGAAGATGTTCAAGACAATTGGACCCAGTATCAATCCCTGTGTCACACTGCTGCTGACTGGCTTCAAACTGGATTTTGTGCCACTGATCATAATACCATAAACCTGGCAGTTAAGTCAGTTTGCAATTTACCTCAGTGTTCATATAACCCATGCTTCATCACCTTCTTTATGAGGATGTTATAGGAAGGTGTTGAAAGCCTTGCTAAAATAAAAATAAATAATAGTAATAAAGGTACTGTACTCTCTGCTAATCCAACAAGTTAGCAATCCTATTTTAGGAGAACATGAGGCTGCTGGTCAGGCATGATTACATCCCAGTGACCTTCTTCTCCATACAGTTTGGAAATTGTTTCCAGGATTATTTGCTCCATCACCTTCTCATTGACTGAGGAGAGGCTGCCCAACCTCTAGCTCCTTAGGTGCTCCCCTTGAACACAGGTGACATTTGCTCTAGTCATGCGATTAATTCCATTAAGTTTCAGTGATAGTGATGAGACCATAGCTTTATGGCTGCACAGTGACTTCCAACTCCTCCCGTTTTACATGGTATGTGCATTTGTATGGAGGCGCTTCAGCTGGGGTATTGACAGTGTTCCCTTTTTAGAAGAACAAGCCGTAATTCCTCTGAGGCATTTCACAGGTGTTTTTCTGTTGGTTCCTAATATATCAGCAGCTTCTAAATCTTCTCTGATGCTCAAAACTCCATCCCTTTCACGTTGTAAGTATATTTGAAAGCTCTCCTTATATGTCTGGCCAGCTATTTGGCAAAGATGTACTTGACCCACTTGGTCAGGTGAATCCCATCAGCTCCCAAGAGACATAGCTTTCCAAAAGTAGACCCATCACAGAGGTCAAAACCTCTACTATGGCACTGGCTGTGCATTCACTTGTTCAGTTCATCTCCTCCTTCCTGAACCCCTTCCTCTGACCACAAAGATAGACGAGAATATCACCTATACTCCTAATCCTTTTAACATTGATTTGAGGGACAGTCTCTTTTGATGGCTCTGAGTTGCCTTATTGCAGCATCAGCACACTCTTGAGCCATCATGAAACACACATAACCTGATCCTCTTTCACCAAGGGCAAGTCTTCCTTGCTACAGGCTTCCTAACTGGTCCCAGGAATCTGGGACTCCTGAGCCCAGATCTTACCAATAAAGACCAAGATGAAGAATGCACTGAGTACCTGGGCCTTTTCCATGTCTTTTGCCACCAGATCTCCTGCCTCAGATTATACCCACAGAACTTATCTTCAGTTTCTGTTTAACATTTCATTCTCTCTTCTCTTTTCCACAAATTTCAGTATTTAAGCAGTCCTTGAAGAGATTAAGTGAACTTACTCCTTAAAATGGTCTGTTTTACCCTTGTGATCAAACTCACTTATATAACTTACTTATGTAACTTATATAACTCACTTTATCCACTTCAATCTAAACAATTCACTTTATTCACGACACATTCATCTCACATGCTGAAGAGAAACAGAATTAAACTGACAAGTGCAGGAAAGAACTGTAGAGTGAAGGAGAAAGTGACTAACAATACAATTTCGGATCCAAACACTAAACATTTAGGGTCTTAGTACCGGGTATAAGACATCTTTTCAACATTACAATTGTTTTGTTTCAGATATTAAAATCAGCAATAACAAAGAAAACCAAAATAGTATTTCACCTTCTCTGGAAAAAGAACCAAACTCAAATGCATGTCATCAATGATATGTTAAGTTTTGATATAGCTCAGCCCCATAGTCTTAGGAAGCAGCTGTTGTTTAAAAAGACTGACATTTGTTCAAACCTACAACACTAATTTATTTCACTGTACATTAATAAATTTATTTTATAGGAGCAGTAGATCATATAGCAGCTCAGTGAGCAGCACTGTAAGAAGTAACCGGAATGATGAGTAAGTGGAAGGCAGGAAATAACGATCACAAGCTCACATGCACAGATAACCTTCCTCAGCACAAAAAGTCAAGAAAATGGATTAAGATAGCAATTACTAGTTTATAGCAGCTGTTCTTGTTTACTTTAGATTTACACTGTCAAAGGCCAAAGCAAGGACTGTTCATATGACAGAAACCACGACTTCCTTTAACCGCAATGCACACCAGGAAACTTAGTACATCCCATCAGGCATCGCACTCTGGATCACACAATTTTTGGTACCCAGAAGAAGCATGGTGATGAATTTATTTATTTATTCATGGTTTACAACACAATATATACACCTAATGCTATTTTCAAAATAAGTTTATACCTGTATAAGATATATCTGTAAGAACGTATCTGTATATATCTGTAAGAACAGCATTCACAATTGAATTTTACAACAATTACTGACAGTTGAACATAGGTTTCCCCAGCATAAAGGAAGGTCAAAGAAAAGCCTAAAACTTTTGGATACATGTTGATCATCTCTTACGTCTTTGAATGGTTATTCCACCCCTTTCCCTAATTTCTACTTGGGTATAATGTTTTAAAATAATTTAAGATGCTTCCAGCCCCTGTAAGATCTTTAAAGTTTGTTTCTTACATCTTCTGTTCATCTGGCTCCTATGGATACAGATATCACCAGTCCTCCCTTAGATTTTCACATTATTCTCTGCTTAATGTGGTGGAAATTTAACTCACAAAGGTGCTAGGTATGCCTTACTGCTTTTTAAGACTACTGATAATGTTTAACTCCTTACTCTGATCTATAAACCTCTACCCTGTCAAACAAAAAGAAACAAGGAAACTACGTATTAGTAAAACAGGGAGAAGATCCCTTCTTTCGCATACATTGTGCCCTAGATTCTACAAACTGTGCCATTCCAGAGGAAATCAGATGCTTTGATGCAATGATGATCCCAGATGAATGGAAATGAGAAAATTATGGCTACTATGGCCAAACCATGTTAGAAAATCTGAAGTTTCTAAACGAGATAAATGCTTCTTCCAGTAATGGTATCCAACTATTTTGAGCTAATATGGAGCGAGAAAGACACACTTCTGGTGTCTTACGAAAAGAATTTACTGCCCCTATTTATCACCTGAAAAAGCATTGTTACTTATATTTTGCAGTGAATAACAAACAGATCTTCCTTCCTCTAGGTGCTTACATCACAGGCTCATGTGAGGTTGTTTCTGTAATCAAGATTTTCTCTTCAGACAGTATAGGAGTTACATACCATTTCCCCTTCTAAGGTTGGCATGGTAAATACATAATGTTAAGTAACCAACGTAATACTTTTTTTTTTTTTTTTTTTTTTTTTAAGCGAGTATCATAACCCAACAGAAAATTCTGTCACCATTAGTCTCTGAAATGTCATCACTTCTTAGCAATTGAGAAGGTAGAAATATTAAGGTGACTGTTTTCCAGAGAACTGGAATGAATGTGTATGCACACACTTCTGTAGCCTTTATGCAGTTTTTCTTTATAGTTTAAAAAGTTAAAACTAAAGTAGATTCACAAATAATTTATTTTTTTTTTAGTTGAACAAATGTGCATTCTGAAAATCTTACCTCCTTTCTGGACACATTCCAGGTTCTCAGGAAACTGATATTTGTTTTGTGTGTATATATGTATATATACATGTGTATATGTATATATACATATATATATATATGTATTTGGGTGATGGAGCACTGGAACAGGCTGCCCAGCGAGGTTGTGAAGTCTCCTCTGGAGATAATCAAGACCCGTCTAGATGCCTACCTAAGCAACCTGCTCTAGAGAACCTGCTTTGGCAGGGGCGTTGGACTCGATGATCTCTTGAGGTCCCTTCCAACCCGTACAGCTCTGTGATTCTGTGACGTGTCCATTTCATGTAACATTATTTATCATTTTTGAACTGATGGACATACATCTACCAACTTGAAAGTTCCATCCATCTCTTCAAAGGCTCATTGACAAAGATAATTTTTGTATACATTTGTCCTGCCTAGATAAATGCAGGGATGAATCACAGAAGCCTCTTACACCTACCTTTTCCACACAAACCACTCTAACTTTCAAATCTTCAAGGGCATATCACTACAAGAGATACTGACATACACAAATATAGCTTCAATACTCTAATAGCGTTCTGTACTTATATCTCATTAAGTGCTATGTTTATGTGATTTAGGCTCATTAAGTTGGGTCTTAAGTATTTAATTAAGCAGAAAAACAGCTCATTTATGTTCTTCACTCTCCTTGGCAGATAATTGTGCCATAAATATAGTATATGATCCCACAGTGAAAATTGTATATGGGTAAATTCATTGAAGAAGAATACTATACATGCTCTAGTAGCACATAAATAGCAGCTGGTTCCCAGAAAATTAATTACATTCTGTAGTCATTCACAAAACAAGTACATTTAATGCCAATATTGGTATTCACTTTGAAACATTAACTATGGGAAACTACATAAACTTTATTGTTTGTATTTGTTAATTGTTATTTTTGCTATCAAAGACTTTTTTTTTTTTTTCCAGCATTAGTATCTGGCTTATTGTTTTATGCCATGTTTTTCAACATACAGACATTAAAAAGATATGTAATACTTTCATCTTCAGCACAAATGTTTTGACACTAGATCAAAATGAGAATAAAATACACTTGCATGAAATGGGAAATTCTGGAAATAAAGTTGTACATCAACAGTAGTAATTAAAAAAAATCAGGAGCAAGCATGTGCTGTGATGACATAACATGGAAATTCATTGCATGCAATTCATAACTGCATGGAAATTCAGCTGATTCTATGAAACACCTTCTAGTCTAGAAATAAATACCAATAAAATATATAGTATTCTAGCTACTTGGGAGAATAGATGGGAGTAGCAGAACAAAGATAATGACTACAGTTCTGAAAACTAAACTGCATCCTTACAGAAACTTTAAGAAAATTTGAAACTAATCTACATAATTTGGGAATTCATATTCACCATAATGAATAGTGGATTATGCTTCTTGTAACAAAAAAAAATGCTTCAGACTCCTTGACTCCTTTGAAATGTCACTACTAAATAAATAAATAAGTTTTAATAAAAACACCTCTATAATGTATTGTCTAAGAATATGAACACTGCAGAAGGTATGTTCCTGTTTTTGTTTTTAAATTTCTGTTCTCTACATATTAGCTATAATTTCACTATCACTCTTTAACCTTTTCTAAACCATAAACCTTTTTTAAAAAAACAAAAAACAAAACAAAACAAAGCAAACAAACAAAACAACAACTTTCAAAGTCTCATGGCTCTCTAGCTGCAGTAGCAATAGTTACTTTGCCATATAAATACCTCTGAAATGCATTCAGCGCGTTATCAATCCACAGATTACATTTTAAAACTGTGGAGTTTAAATAAATTGATTTTCCAAATTAGGAACCCCATAGTAATTCAGAATGTTGTTCAAACTAGTGCTTGACTCATAGTTAAATTAACAGAACTCCCATAACTGCAGTTCACCAGATGAATATATCTCATGAGGATTCCCGTGTTAAATGATGTCAAAGGAAAACATTATGACACGAACAGTTATGCTGGAGGCTACACTAATCACATAGTCAGATCTAAGAGGTCCATTTAAAAACAAGCATGATTTTTTCTGTATTCTATATATATATATATATATATATATATGTAAGAAGAAAATATATATTCGTAAGAAAAAATATATTTGTAAAAAAAAAAATACTTTTGATCTACATCACAATCTACAGAAATAATATAATCCAGTAAGAATCCCAAGTCAGTAACATCAAGTTGTTTACATTTTATAATTTTCTGTTCTATTCTATGTAGCCACCAGACTGTTGCCACTTTCATGAGCAACTAAAGATATTTTACACCCTTAGAACTGCTTTCAGTTTTTCAGAAGACAATGGTTCCATTTTAATGGAATGTAACAGGTTACAAATAACTAATTTGGGCTTTCAGTTAAAGTAATTGTCCTTTACCATGACAAGACTTCAACCACTCCAGAAAAAAAAAAAAAGAAAAAAAAAAACAGGGAATTGAAGAAGAGAGTGTTTATTTAGAGTAGAGTGTATTTACCTACAATACCTAAGAAATCAGTGTTTCAATTTTCAACTCAGGCCAAAGCATTTAAATTTAGATGTAATTGTACGGTAATATATATATTACTAGTCTGTAAGAAAATTTCTTTCACCCCTGATCACCTGCTTGCCCACATAATTCTATATTTCATGCATCACCAGTCTTGAAAACATGACACGCTGAAAGACTAGTACGACGTAAAATGAATTTAACTATCAACTACTCACTTTTATTCAGTTTTATTCACTGCCCCTTTTTACATAATCTTCATAAGACATTTCCAATTTTTTTTTAATGTCAGATTTCTAATGATTTAAGGAAACCTATTTTATTTGCTTTGTCAGAATCACAGACCTTTACAATACAGATTTTTTTTTAACAACTTGTCTCAAAAAAAAAGTAGATGCACTGTTGCATAATACCTGCTAGCTGAATCAAGAAAAGATAACAGAGCAAACAGTAAGTTCAGAATAGCCTGACTATGACTAGCAACCACTCTCCAGTGGTAGCTGATACCACATGCTCCAAAGATAGACACTGAGAATCCAAATAGTAGGGAGTTGCAGAGTAACCTCCGTTAGGGCAGTCTCTTTCCAACCTCACCAGTTTGAGCATGACTCACTCTATTCCTTCCATAACATATGTCTACTTGCATGGCTAGGGATTTCTGTGAAGTTCCTGTACAGATCAATTTATATAAAAAAAACTTCAGGATTTACAAGTCATTTAAAAGTAGGCACTTGATAATCCATTCAGTGTTTCTTTGTTTTCTCCTAGGTTTCAAACTATTACTTCAAAGTCAGTCACTCTAAGAAGCTTTGTTAGCACCAGAACTTTTCAAAAGTACCTTCATTTTGCAAAAAGGTTTGCTGTGAGAAACAGAAACTCCCTAAATTCAGAATGGTTTATTATGAAAAGAAAACCATGACAACTGTTTGTACTCTTGCTTTATTATTACATCCGGCCTGGTCACTATTGGAAATTCAATCTATTATTGTTGCTAGGAGTCTGTTGCTACGCAACCTAAAAGGGTTATGCAGTGCTTTCAGGCTAAGAAGCGTTAAAAACCCCGCAGGCCTCCTCCTATGGTTCCACACAGTTTGTTTAAATAGATTAACACTCTTCTCAGTCAACCCCCAGCTCCAAGCATATCCTTAAAAAAAAAGTTACAATGACAGACTCTAACAATACAAACAAACACAAAACCAGAAAAATTATACAAAAACAATAAAACTGATTTCTCCTGCAGGCTATTGCAAAGTAAACAATATTTCCTCTCATTCATCAGTTTAAGCCGGAAGGCTACCTTCCCCAAGTATCAAACCCCTTCAAAGTTAGTTTCAACTGCTAGTACAACGGAGTTGCACAATGTGGTCTATGCAGACAATTTGCAATAAACTTCAACAGAACAATACATTAAGTTTCATAGTCTGATCATAAAGTGGAACCTATAAGAAGAAGAATAATTTTAAAATGCCAAATAATGCCTAGTATTTATTCGCTATATTAGAACAACAGGCCTGCAAAGTTGTATCTGAGACACCACTGTCAAACTGAGTTCTTCTGTGTCATAGTCACCTATATAGATGCTGCAAGACAAAATAGATATCTAGATTCATCTTGGCAAATTGAGTTCTTTCAACAGCATTTTTGCATGTCTGCTGGAGAACAGCTAAGAAATGTCATGAAGAAGAACTGACTATTCACTACTCTTTCTAATAATCTGAGGCTGTTCCAGCCTGCACCAAAGAACAAATTGTTCTGCAGTAACAGAATTAAGAAAGCCATGTTTTCTCCAGATTTGTGCTTTAATGGATCCATACAAGAGCACACTAGCACAGGGTGTGAATGTTTGCAGACTGACTCAGAAGGCTGCTGGGAGTATAAACTGAGTAGTAACTGCCTTTTCTTTAGTGGTAGTTTACATTTTGGCTCACCTTTGCAAATAAATTATCTTGTTGACATCTGCTTTTCTGAAACTTCTACCCTTCTTTTGAATATGGCCATACAAGGAAACAAAAAATCAAACAACACCACATCACTTTAAGGCTACAAAGATAAGGAAGAAATGTGATGTTCCAAAAGTTATTGGAAATGCATTGCAGCCTGTGGAGGAGCCCCCGGTGGAGCAGGTGGATGTGGCCTGGAGGAGGCTGCGGCCCATGGAGAGCCCCCGCAGGAGCAGGCCCTGGGCCGGAGCTGCAGCCCGTGGAGAGGAGCCCACGCAGGAGCAGGGGTCTGGGGGGAGCTGCCGCCCGTGGGGGACCCGTGCTGGAGCAGTTTGCTCCTGGGGGATGGACCCTGTGGTACAGAGCCGTGTGGGAGCAGTTCTTGAAGAAGTTCTACAGCCAAAAACTTCCAGTGTAAGTCTTACTGTGTTAGATCACTGCCACTTTTAATATTTTTATACAGAAAAGATCACCGCAATGTTAAGTGACCCAAGTGGCTGTGATCTCAAGGGCAGCAGGCAGCTTGGAAAACATCAACAGAGATGCAGCTAAAAAAAATAAATCATGTTATGCTGTAAAAGTACCCACTGGTTTGTAATTAAAATCTAAATATTGATTGTCTGAATTAAGTTATACAGTCATCATTTTGTTAGAGCTCGATGTGTGTCTTTGTGTTGCAGAAGGATTGTGTTAGAGACAGGAGGCACAATAAGAACAGAGATCCAAAACTTCATCCATCTACCATTTTCTCCATAACTGACCCTTCATAAGTATAATACGATATTCTCTCCAATGTCACTGAAAAAAATGAAGCTTGCAGACACCACAGTTTGTTTACATAGAACAGGATAAGGACTCAATTTGCTGAAGTTGGTGAGACACTGTTGTTGTCTTCATTAATAACCCAGTAAAAGAAATTCACCTAGAACCTGGCCTGAGTGAGCCTAATGCCTCAACCTTCACCTCCCTCTTAGGAAGATCTCTCACCTATAGGACTGACTGTTCAAGGAAATTCTATGTTCCCTTGGCAAATAGCAAATTAGCTCTAGGAGACAATTCCACATTACTGAGCTGATTTAAGAAGTTAATGTTGTCTCCTTTAACTCTACAGCTCCTATTCTTAGGATATAATTCACTACCACAATTACACCAGATAAAATGCACACAGAACTGCTCCAATATGTATTCTGTTCAGAATTTTTTTTTAAAAAAAAGTAATGAAAATAAATTGATATTCTGTGGGTACCACTGCAATTGGGGAAAGAAAAAATGAATCATATAAAGTGCTGTTATAAGTGCTGTATAAAGAGTTGTTTCAGCCTTCAGAAACAGCACATGGGGCTAGGAGTCCTGCAGAAGTATTTCCCAGAAATACTTCTACTAGAAAGTATTCTCTCTCATACTTTCTAAATGTGAAATCATTTAGTGCTAGTGGAGTAGATTTGGTTCTGCATACGCTATAAACAAACACAAGATACATGCACAAACAAAGTCTCTCTGCATACACATGTATGGTATGTGAAAACACACACACACACATATATATACAAACGTACACATGCCTATACTCACAGTGTATAATCTATCTCTACATCTATCCAAACTAAGTGGCATAGATATTGCCAGCCATACTTCATATTATTGAAGCTTTTGCATTATAAGTGTTTTCATTCCATTATATCTTAATATACATGAATTTCTCTAACCCTTTCCCCCACAAGCAGTTTTAGAAAATTAAATTCTCATCAATTCTGCGAGTAAGGTACAGAAAAAAAAAAGTTTTTTGACTGCATGTATTTAAATACAAATATTTTATGATACTGAAAACCTGACCAATTTGATATTAAGTTTTTGTAAATGCACAAATTCCAGAAGTAATATAAACGCGGCATAGCCATAAGACTTCATTACCAGAAACTGTTAATATCAACCTTTTAACTGTGACTGCTAAATTTCTCTGGAGATGTTGGTTAGTAATGCATGAATCGCTCACATCATCATCTTCTTCATACAGACTACTGACATCACAGCTTTACATCTGTAAACACACAGCAAGCTGGAGATGACTAAGATTTTTTCCAAAACTGCTCTCCTACAAATTTATTAAGGTGTTTAGCCCTAAGGTCAACGACTGAGAAATTGTTGTTCCTCCAGCTCATCCACAGCTAATACTGAAAAACCATGAAGGAAAAGTAGTAGACAAGGAAAGGAACAAAAGAAGGATGAGTAATTGGAGCACTTAAGAGAGTAATCAGGAAGAGAAGTGGAAAGGATATGTAAAGGACCAGCTATTAGCTGAGAAAAGAAGCAATCAAAAGCTAGTAGAGAAAAGCAGGGAAGATAGATGGAAATAATGTGTGTAAATCAATAGTTCCCCCCTTTCTGAAAATCTTACTTTTCCTGCATAACAGTTAGAAAGAAGCAAAAAAACTTTTAAAGGCTGTCCATAAGTCCAGAGAACGACTGCAAAATCAGGGCACTGTATGCAAGCAAAGAAAGCAGACAAACTGTGAGCACAAGTTTAATCAATCCTAATGTAGAGAATACAATGATCATAGAGATCAGAAGTATAAAAAGTTTACAATAACAAAACTATATTTCACTTTAAAACACACAAGATATGTTCCACTGAATTGTTTATAATTCTTAATGAAATCTAATACATTCTTAGTATCTTCATTTATCAAAACCACATTATTGTGTTCAATCACATCATTTGCAAATTATTAAATTTTCAACATCACAAGAGCTAAAAAATTCATTTTCAAAAATAACAGGCCTAAGAGTCCATACGACCAAATGCTACAAGAACTAACTGCAGTGAAATACAAAGTGTGTCCTTTCCTCTATGTATGTATTTAGGTGAACATACAAAAATACTATTTTTACAGCCCCTTGCATCTGTTTTTAAAAATTTTAGCAAAATTTAAATTATGAAGTTTTTTTTGTTTGTTTGTTTGTTTTGTTTAGTTTTTTTTTTTTTTTTTTTTCAATAATACTATGAAGTATATGAAAGAAGATGGTATCCTTCTCTCATCTCCAAGTTTAAATGGTGGGCCTGAAATAAGACTTGTATATTTTATAATGGATAAACACCAAAGAGAAATTTAGTATGTTATAATTCCACTGAAAACTTGAATTCATCGTTACAGTAATGAAAGTCATCATCTAAGTTATCAACATAATAATAATTTTACCAAAATAATACACTCATCAGGAAATAAATGAAAATTGTGATTGTAAATTTTCCCAAGAAAAATCTTTCTACACCTTCTGTGCATGGAAAATGCACTCAAACATGAAAATATAGATTTGAATTTATCACATATAAAGGATAATGGGTATGTATATAAATACAAGGGGCTGAGAGAATCCAAAACAACCAGGTAGAAGACACCTGGATCTCTGAACAAACACAACTTCAACAGAACTACCCAATCTGAACGTTTCAAACCTTAATACTCAGTTTTTCCTGAACTGAAACAGCAAGACAATACTTTGAAGCCGATCAATATGGTTGGACTTACTTAGATATTTAAAAATTACCGTGAACAAACTTGTCTAAAGTTTGACCAAGAAACAACTAAGTGTGAAATTGAGTGAAGAAAATAATGGCTGTAAACAGAATAATAACTGATGATATCTTGGGATGACCTGGACTTCCTACCTCCTCCCCCACCCCCCCCGCAGCTGGCCTCTTTTTGCCACGGAGGACTGCGTATATTTTTTCCAAGACACATTCTGACAATCTCACCGCTGCAAGTAGCAGCAGCTCCTCAGCCAGGTCCACCAGTTATGGAAGCTTAGCACTGTGATGCCAATAAAATAGCAACTAAATATTAATGGGTTCTGCAGAAATCTTAGCAGATGTCAACTGAGCACACTTTTATAAGTTAGAAGTAATTAATAACAACAACAACAAAAATAATTTTAAGATCTTTGGAGTCTCCCATTCCTCAATGTATTTGTTTCCCCAGTGGTAGGAGAGATTTACCTATTCTCAGGTTGCTAAACAGTACAATACATGCTTTTTGCAGTGATAGAAAATTGGCCAAATGAATCTTCCTCAGAATGTATTTTCAAAATGTATTTTTTAAGTGTTGAATTTGTATACATTGACAAGCAGGCTAAAAGACCCTGGCACCTGAAACTAGTAAAGAAGTTGGCAAAGTGGCTGCTAGCAGAGGTGGCACTGTACAGTCCCTGAAGGTGAAGATCAGTATCTGCTGCAGGCTAACCCACCACCCAGTTGGGTGTATGTCAGCAATACCCCATGTGTGATGCTTAGCAGCTTTGTCACACTCCACTATCTCAGGTAAACTGTTAAATATTAAACCACATACAAGCCAGGCATACAATCTGGAACAGGAAAAAAAAAAGTGTGGATACTGAACTGAGGAGCTAAATAACTGAAAACAAGTACCAAGAACATTACAAGT
>NC_048926.1:29185948-29200373 GCF_011077185.1 Oxyura jamaicensis
GACTGATATCTACTTTAATTTGCTGTCTAGGTTAAAAAAAAAAAAAGAGAGAAATTATTATTTTTTCCCATTATTATTTTTTTCTGTGATTTTCTAACAAGTATTCACAAAGAAGTGTCAAAATTTGGAAATCTGGTACATGTTTTGGCTACCCTCATTTTTAAATACTGCTTTATGTTCCAGATATCCTTTACATTCTCCCATCATCTGAGTTGAAACTATTTCCTTAAAAATCTATTGCTTTGCACCCATATATTGAAAGCACAGTTACTGTAAAATTGTATTGCAATTGTATTGTAACTGTACTACAGAATATTTTTTGTAATAAAGTTACCTCAAAAGGAAATCAAGCAATATCATTCTGCATTGGTAAAAGATTATGAAAAAGACAACGGAGATGGATGTTAACTGATGATAGAAGTATTCCCATCTTCTACCACCTGAATATAGGTGTAAGAGGTGACTTAATATTACAACTATGCTTATCATGTTCTTTCTTTTTTGAAGATATATTCAAGTTAAGAGTAAATCCAGCAACAGAAATTCTACGTGAAAAGCATAAGAAAAGTATTATGCTGTACGCGATGACAAAAAAAATAACGTATTACCAAACATGTCTGACATTCAGTATCACACTGGACAACAACATTTAAGATACTTGTTTTAACTCTGTTTGCTTTCTCATGTAACTTTTTCTTGATGTCCTATCTTTCATAACCATATATTTATTCACAAAAAGCTGTGTTATTACCATAAGTGTTTCAAAAAATAAAACTCCATTAAAAGTTATTAACATGTTTCAAAAAATAAAAATCAATTCTAGTGTCTCAGTACTTTATGAAATGAAAAACGTTTTGAATGTAAAAACATACACATATTCATGAACATAAAATAAACCAAAAAACTCCTTAAACCAAATAATCAAAACAGCACCACATAAAACCTAACAGCAACTCCCACATGGCTTTCTGTCCAGCTTTCACTAAAAGACGTTCCCAAACAATGCATTCCACTCTGCTTTTATAGCCTGACAGTAGTCAGCACCTTAGAAGACAGTGATTTGAACAAGTTTCAGCTTGTGTTTCTTGGGCAGATACCAATATTTCTTATTTTTGTTCCATGTGTGACTTAAAAACAAACACTTCAATGTGCTTGTTTTTAGTTTGTAGGTGTGTATTTGTAAACAATATTCTAAAATTATTAAATCCTTACTTAACACTGCACTTCTTGGAGAAACAGTTCTCTAGGCTCCCATTTAAGATTGATTCAATAAAGCATGTGGATATAAAACATTGTGAAAAAACACAATGGTTCTTGTAACAGAAATGCTGAAACTAAAAAAAGTATTGAAAAATACATGGCTTGCTTCAAATAGGCATATCTAGTTGATGTATTTTATACTGGAAATTATCTTGCACGGTTTTTCACCTCCAAAAAAAACTGAGATAGAACAAGAAGAAAGGACAGCCTAAAGGCCAAATAAAGTGATGAATACTGAACAACATACCAGGAGACAGAATTGGGAAAAAAAAAAAAAAAGAGAGAGAAATCCATTAATTACAAAAAATAATTTTAAAAGACACGAACTGAGATAGCACTATGTGATTGTGAGTAGTTAGCAAATCCCTACATTTACGAGAGTTCTATATATACACAGTACAAATGGAATATACAGAATCTCATGGTTTGCTTGTTTTTCTGGCTTACAAAATCAGAGAACATTCCTAACAAAAATTTTCAATTAATCTGACAAAAATCTTGAGCCTAATGTTTAGGTAATGTAAGTGTCATTACTTTCAAAAGCGGGTTTAATTAAAGGTAATGTTGATAGACTTTTGTAATTGTTTAATAAAATTTCTGCTCCATACTTGTGCACACACAGGATATATGCCAGAAAACAACTGATATATAAAGAATATTCAATGACGTACGCATTGAAAGTGTACATGATGAAGATTAGTGAGTATAATTTGTAAATCTTAAAAGGATATAAGGCTATGCAATACATATATACGTGTGCGTATGTGTGTATACTGTATATGTAATTGTCTCTCGTTTTTCAGAATTGCCAAATAACAGTAAAATAACACTATTAAATAGGTACCCTTACCTATCATGTTTGTAATATGGCAACACCGAAATCTAAAATACGACACATACAACAACACTGAATACAATGAGTATATGGTGTTAGATCCTTTAGCTCATTTCAAGTTTCATGGTGCATGCAATTACTTAGTTCCCATTGAAAAAAAAGGCATTTTCCAACAAAAAATGCATTGCAAACACCTCATGGAAATCTTATAACCCTTTCAAGTGAAATTCTCAAATTTGAGAGAAGTAAATTTAACAACTTATGAACGCAATCAAAATGCAGTTTCTGAATCATGTGTTTGCTTGTTTATGCCTTAATCATTCAATTTTATTCAAAAATGAAACATCTGCATTTAAATAATGGAATCCGTTTCTAATACTGTCTTGACTATCACAGCTGTATTTATCACAGTTAGCAATATGTACAATATTTCTTTGCATATCCCTCTAGCAGTCCTGAATGTGAGAGATACATTAATATTGCTATGGACTTTGGCATCTGAATGTCCCACAGTGATCAAACCCCAGCCAAAACAATATAGTCAGAACCACTTCAATTAATAGGACTGTTGACTCAGAAAATATTTTCCTGAGTTCACCAATAGTAGATACTGCCACACACTTCCTCAGATCACTGCTCTTCACCTCCATCATCACTGCTATTTATATTTGCAGCTATATGATAAAGCTAACATTTTTTTCTAGACATCTCTTTTCAGACACTCAGAAATTGTCATCCTCACTTCCCACATCCTTTATCAAAAAAGACCAGTTCTTACCAAAATTAACAGGAACAGAGGCAAGTTGTAGCCAAATATTTTAGATATCCTCATCACAAAAGAAGAACTCTTTATGTTTCAGGCCTTTACACTTTTCAAATATCATTTACAGATCACCCAGCAGCTAGTCAAATATAGATTGCTTCATCAATAACCTTTGAACTGGAGTTAAAGTATCATTCAAAATTATTAAAATTACTTTGAATCATTTTTAATGTTAAATACTTTAAAATGATAATTTTAAATTTAAGTTTAATACTTTCAATTAAGAATTAAATTTTAACCTTTTTTTTTTAAACCAAGAAAACTTGTTTTTCTCTTTTTCTGTGTTTTTGTCTTTTACCACAACAAAAGAGTTAAGAACAGCAAATTAAGACCTTAACGAACAAATACAAATTAAAGCAAACACAAACTAACAATTGGGATTTGGCTTTGCTAGGTGTTTAGTCCAGGTCTTCCCTTTTCTTTCTTTTTAAATCCCTTTGTTTATAGTAATCTTGTCTTGAAGAATCCTAATAAATCTGTTTCCCTCTTACTGAATTGTTTTTTCTACTGCAAGATTCTAACAAAAATTCGCAAGGCTTTATTGTAAAGCATTTTATAAATAAATGCACAGAATCCAATCTATGTCTAGTCCTAAGTCTGTAAAGTCCGGAGAATGAAGTGTCAGAGCAAAAGTAACATAACCGTAATAACACTCTGAAGGGAAAAGGAACACAATAGTTCTGAGCTGTTGGGAGATACTCTCTTGTGCATCCAATCTATGTCTTTGTGATACATCTCAAAACTACTATTTTGTGCTTTTATCTCTACGACACTATCCCTCCTCTTTTCCCTCCAGAGGTGACAATTCAGCTGAAGTCCTACAAAACTGAACTGTCCAACAAGAAAAAGAAGACAATCTAGATTACAGGCTAGGAATTTCTGCTTTATAAGAGGAATCACAAACAAAATCACAGTGTAGTTCAAGCTACCAGGGACCTCAGGTCCTAAATCCAACCTCCTTCCAAAAGCAGGTGTGGGGTCAGAGACCAGCTCCTCAAGGCATTATCCAGTCAGAGCTACAAAATCTCCAAGGACAGAGAAGGCAAAACCTCTCCTGGTCCCAGCTGCATTGCTGGACTGTCCTCACAGGGAGGAAGATTTTCCTTTTCTCCAGTGTAAGCTGCTTTATTCAACTTATGAACTTTGGCTCTCATCCTCCCACTATGCATTGTTATGAAAAGCCTGGCTACATCCTGAAGACCTCCTTGCAGGTATTAGGTAAGGCTGCTGTTAGGACCACTGAACCTTCTTCTTCTCCAAACTGAACAAGCCCAAGTCTGTCAGTGTCCCTCACAGGCATGTATGAGTTCCTGTCTCTGCAGCCCTCCTCTAACTTACTCCAGTTTGCTACCATATTTCCTGTAATACTGGAAAGGTGAGGGCAAACCTGCTCATGGATGTAGATGTTGCCTAATAATTGCTGAATGGGGCAGGATAATCACTCCCCTCAGTTTCCCCACTGTAGCCCTGTTCCTACAGCCCAAGAGATACTGCCAATCTTCTCTACTGCCAGGCACACTGCTGCCTTCTTTTCAGCTTATTGCCCATGAGGGCCTTCCCCACAACACTGCTCCTCAGAATCAGAATGGCTGAGGTTGGAAGTTACCTCTGGAGGCTATCTGGTCCAATCCACAGCTCAAGCAGCGACATCTACAACTGCTTAGCCAGGACCATGCCTAGACAGCAACCTCTCTGGGCAACCTGTGCTCAGTGCCTTGTGCTCAAACTGTGCCATTGCTCAGTTACCCACACAGTGAAGAAGTGTTACCTGATGCTCAGATAGAACCTCCAGTTTGTGCCCACTGTCTCCTGTCTTCTGAGAAGAGCCTGTCTTTGTCCTCATTGTACCCTCCCTTAGGGTATTTATATAAACTGAGAAGATCCTCCCTTAGCCTTCTGCAAGTTGGAGAGTCTTCCATCTCTCTCACAGGAGAAATGCTCAAGTCCCTTCATCATCTTTGTGGATCCTTTGAGCATACCATGTAACCAGCAACACAAACATACTGACACAAAAACTTGTACCGTGTGTTTTTGACAATACTGAGGACATAAGCCACTTAGTGATGCCAAGGTTTACAACACTGTGTTGTTCCGGGTCCCAGCCATATAACGTAAAAGGCCATCTTGAAATTAAGCAGTGGAAACCCTCAAAAGGCAATCTTTCACATGCAAACAAATACTAAAGCTCCCCTTCATCTGTTACCTAAAATATGTTTGTGATCCACACCTTGTCACTCATGGCCATATGAACAGCAACCTTCCTAAGGTCGTGAAAGTTGGTTGCTGCACTTTAGTCATGATTCTGTGGATAGCAGTTCCCATAAGACAAGAAATGTCAGTTCCTTTGGAAATCAATCAGGACACCATAGAGATATATAAAAAAATGAAGGCAAGTGGTGAAGATACTGAGCACTTTCATGCCCTCTTGGAAGTAGGAAACTAGACACAGTGGTTCATATCAGTATTATGAAAGGTAATTTGAGTATCTGACATTTAAATCCTAATAATATCCATTTCCCCAAACAACTATTGATATGATGTGGCAACTGGATTCTGAGTATCCCTGACTACGCAAGCTAAAGCTTATAAATTCATACTGTTTGGCTACTGACCATATTTGAGACAGTGATTTTAAAAAACACACCAAACAGTTGCAACTGAACCAGCAATAATAATAAATCCCACAGTGTTTAAAATACTGGAAGCCCGCAATGTTTAAAATAATGAAAGCCCCATTCCATAAATCAGAATCACTACTTGTATGATAAACTGTGCTACTGCTTTGTAGGACTAACTCTGATTCTAAACCTTAACAAATCTTTCCTTGTGTTGACTTAATTTTGTATCATGAAACATACTTCAGTCACAAAAACTTCTGAATTCTTTTGCAAACCAGCCTGAGGTGATAAACCTCTCTCATCTCATATCACAATAGATGCAGTGCACCAAGATCTCTACAAATCTACCTGCTCATTATTGTTCCTGGACCTACTCTGTCAGGACTACTGTTCTTACTGTAAAAAAGAGTTTCAGAGCAGTTGGGAGAAAAGCGGTGTAACTCAGGACAACCTTCGGTCTGAAGGTACCTGGCAAGCTGAAAAGAGACAACACCACAAAGAACTGTCTTCATCCTGGCACATTCTCACTTGCCTCACCTCAAGATACAAATCTGACTATAAAAGGATTTCCAGAAAATAACAGAACAGAGTCATGTTTCTGTGCTGCATACCTCCATTCTAAAGCTTTTTACTCCCCCAAACAAGAGAATCAATGGTATAGCTCATGGAAAAGTTCTCAAAGCCTTTCAGAAAGTCCAAAGAATAATCCTTCTAGAAATTAGGGTAATTGATATTACTGTTAAACAGAAGGAACTCCGAGGAGTTGAAAACATATACCATATTCCACAATTTTCCATTTACTAAATCCCATGTAAAATAATAAAACAAATATAGAAGAATTATTTATCAATTCTTTTGCAACTTGCCACTCAGATGAAGTGGTTTAATAGAATGGACAACATAAAATAGTGAACTAAATGCTAAACAGAAATCTGCATGTTGGTATGGCCTTACTTACCACTTGCTCCATAAACAAACATGTTAATTTAATCTTATGGCTAACAGTTAATTTGAGAAAACAGCTACTATGCAGGTAGTTCAACTCTTCCTCACTAGCCAAGGCTAATGTAACTTTAAATACAGTCAGACCTTCCTGCAGGTGTAATTTAAATATATTTCATGAAACATTTATTCATTTTATAAACAGGTGCAATAGACTATGTATATATATATATATATTTGGTTAAGCACTGATTAATTTTCTACAACTTGACATAAAAACATATTATCCAACCATTATTTCCGATTTTTAGTCAGGAATTTTAAGTAAATTTAGTTTAAATGTGGTTATTATAGAACAACTGCTTTCCTAAGAAAACTGCCTGAAAAACAAAAAATGGTTTTTAATTTAAGCAAGTAATTTCCTTTTTTCTTTACATCTTTACCCACTGCAAATAATGCTGAATAGCAATAATAAATACAGTGCATAAAAACTTAACTAAAAATATGATTTGGCAATCCTTAGTGTACAGCCATACACACTTCTTCATGTTTCTTCTACATTGTACATTTAATCAACAAGAACGTAGAGGAGGAAACATTCTTCATTCAGTAGGTTTGTAAAGCAATTGTCTCCCCTGCTTATGTCAAGCTACAGAACTACAAAGAGATAAGAATACAGCACAGATGTTATTAGAAAAGAGGGAAAAGAGGAGGGGGGTAAAAAGAAAAAAAAAATAAGCCAGGGCTCTAAGAAAAAAAAAAACTTTTTTTTTTTTTTTTTTTTTCCTTCCAGCAGTTAAATAGAATCTTCAGATTTTAAACATTTTGACGTAAGACAGAAATCCTGACATTCCAAACTCTTTCCACAGTAATGGCAATTATATTGTTATTTTTGCTTTCACCTACCTATAGACTTATCCCTCCTTAGTAGATAGCTACTTTTTGTACTTCAACTCGTCTAACACTTGCACTTTCAGTATGCACTCTCAGCTGTTAGCACCTGCAGATGAGGAAGATAATGCTCAGGCGATAGAGTACCATTTTGTTTAGATAGTCTACGAAGACAAATACTAACTCTTCTGGACGCTTTAGAGATAATGTTCAGCAGGCTACACCAAGGAGCATTAGCTTAAATTCACAATCCTGATTATCCAACCACTAGCAAGAAAAAACTTTCGTATGGCCTATAAACATCCAATGTCATTGTCAAAGTAACGGATTTTGTGACTTTAAAATGTGACTCTGTGACTTAAAATTGTGACTGAAGATCAACTCCCCTGCCTTCTCCCCCAGGATACAGGCATGTTAGCAAAAAGAGACCAAATGTACCTCAGACACTATATACATTTCAACACCTGAAAATACACCAGATGTGAACTAGCTCATAGGAGATAAAAATGTATTTTTAAATTTTAGCTCCACAAAATCATAAAAAACAGCTATCTGTAACCTTAATAGCTATAGTGTAAGTTGTTCTGGCTCAGAATTCTACTTCATTTTTTCATCCTTTGTAATTTAGGTATAGTTAATGTACAAAAAGAGGTAATCAAAAAAAAAAAAAATGTAGACCTTAACCGAAACAGAACAAACGGACTCAATAGCATCTGCAAAAGGACATCCTGTGCTTTTTTAGGGATTTGCTCATTTTTATTTCTGCTCTGCAATGTTGCATCAGGGACTTAGGTATCCTAAGTTCAAGTGTTTACAAAATATACTCGAGGTGCTATGTAAGAGAAAACACAGCTAGAGTAATTATTATTAAGTAATAAAACAGAAGATAAAAAACATTTATTTAGCAGATGAACAATAAACGTGGCTCCCAGTTATTTATTATTTGTAGTGGCAGTATCCAAAGCCTGAAAAAAAAACTGAAATCTGAACACATTGTTCTCACCTTAAAGAGATTACAAACTTATTTTAAATAAGACTTCACTAAGAGGACATGAAAGATCTAAAGAAATAGGGCTACATCATTAAGTAGTCTAAATACATGACACAATGGTTGCCTTACATGTTTACCCAAAGATCAAAAAAAATGAGCTATTCTCAATGTACTGGTTCATGGGGGGATGAAATGACCTTTCAAAATAGTGCCAGATACTTCCTTCCTTTAGCTAATCAATCAAGTCGTAAGTCACAAAAAACTACAAGTACGCTAGATCAAACTTGTTATTAATACAGAATCTTTGATATTCACATAGCATTTTTATGAATGCCATGTAAGAATTGCAACAGGAAAGTAAATGTTAGAAATATGTTGAGAATTACAGAGCAACTTTCAATTGTTAGAATTTAAAACTTCAATCCTTAATAAAATTTATATTATAAATCATAAATCCTCTGTTGAATTCAACTTGCAATATATTCCACCCACCATCTCTCAGTTTTGGGGCACTAAATCTGAAGGTAGGGGACTAAAACTAAACAAATTAACACGGTATGACAGAGGAAAAAGCAACTAGAAGTAGTGTGCACAAGGAAGCAATTTAAGGTATACTATCTCAACTTCCAGACTGCAGATTTTCATGTTTCCAAAGGCAAATTACACTGAACTGGACACCACTATCCATCCACATACATAAAGAATAACAATAGTAAATAAATAACAATATTAAATAAATAAAAACAACAACAACAACATTGCCTTATTAGTCTAGCAGTGTACAGAAGAGTAGATATTACTAAACTACAGAAGGTACAAAAATGAAATTCTAATCTGTCAGTCTCATATATTCATAGTGGAACTTTTGAAATGGAATAGAGTTGTCATAAATATGTAGAAGGCACTACTTTTTGTTTACTCTGTTTTGTTTTTCTTTTCCCAGAATTAACTATCAGAAGAGAAAACTGTCTATCCCGATCAACTAACTTTTCTTATTACTTCTTCAGAAGTAAACAGGTAAGCTTTAACCTCAATGTTATCCAGGAAGAGTTTCAGTTAGAAATAATAAAAAAAAACATGCAGAAACACATTTTTTAATGAAAAAATTCAGCCATAAATAATTATATAAATATGAATATATATATTTATAAATGAAAAATATAACATACAATAAACCTAACCACAAAATGCTTGTCTCAAGCAAGTTCACCTCACTTTTCAGATGAGCAATAATAAGTATTACCAAACTAATAAGTTTGCTATGTCACCATGCATAGAAAAAAAGTAGAAAAAAAAAGTAAGTAAACTTATTTAAACCCCATATACATTATCACTGTATTTCATTGAAAGATTTGTTAGGGTTTCTTTTTTTCTTCTTTTTATATTTCAAATAGCATAGCACCCTCTGGTGCATCTACTAGATGGAAAATAATTGAATAAACACCACTGTTATACAAAGTGCGGTGTTAAAAAAAAAAAAAAAAAAAAAAAGAGCCCCAGTAACAGAAAATCACATGCCTAAGAAGTGTTAGAAAAAAAGTCAAATTTCAGTATCATTCTTTCTTGTTGCAGTCTTTTATAACAGGGCTATTATAGATGTTGAAGAATAAAAGAAAAAATAAAAGAAAAACACAGCTGTGCTAGACGTACCAAGAAAAAAAGTTTGAAACTAATTCTGTGTTCTTAATAGGAGGTCATTTTTATTTTAAAAAATCCTTAGTGATATATAACAAAAGTTAAAAGTCAGTAATTTAGGGAAACAAGTGCTACATCAAGCTATTTTTCTGCTCTTGGTCTTGCAAGCAGGACAATTATTAGGTCTACAGCTGTCCACATAGTCATAAAACACGAAATTTCATACCCAAATAGTTACATCTCCTCTAAAAGTTTGATTATAAAATAAGTTTAAAATATTATATGATTGTGCTATATGGATTGCTTCAAACTGTGATATGTTATCTATTAAAACACATTTAGTTTTCCTACAAAAGTAAATTTTGCTAATCACAAAAGCAGAGAACACCACCTGCTTTAGGCAGCTCTTTTGTGAACCTCTGGAAGTCTCAACACAATGCACAAGAAATGAAAGTGACACCTGTTTAAACCAGCCATCTGTCCCTAGCAAACTAGATTTAGCTAAATTAGTATATGTGCTGCTCCTTAAATTTCCAAAATACAAGAATACATCGTATCTGCGATCACAGAGAGATAAAAGCACCTTTATCAGAACTATAAAAATAACGCTAAACTTGTGGACAAGAGTAAAACATCATCTTAATAATTATATGGATCAAAAGACTCATTAATTTTTCATTCCTTTTTCTGAGTAAAAAATAAGTAGTTTCATTCATAATTTAAAAAGATACTTCTTTTGGTACTCTGGTATGTCCATTTGACAAAAAGCTTGATTTAAGAACTGAACTCCCTTTACAAGAATGCCACAGTATCATTGAAAGTTTATTTTTCATTCTGTCTGTATTTATGATGGATTCACAAGATGTCATTGCAACTGAAAACAATTTATAAAAGGATTTTCAGAGTCATATGTCTTAAAAAATAACCTTTAAAAATGTACGTATTCCACGTGACACTATCTGAATCTGGAAAGCTTTTGGAGACTACATGTAAAAATGCAACTAATATGGAATATTAAAAGAAAATCTTTTGTAAGAGAATAAAGTAAAGCATGAGGACCAGACCACTAGGTAGAACACTGAAATGAACTGAAATGATAAAATATTATTTCATTTCATTTACTTGGTTAAGTTTCAAGTAAGAAGAGAGGAAAAAAAAAATCAGCCTTTCTTCTCAATGTGTAGTTTAATAAATAAAAAGAAATAGTAACATTTATATCTGTAGACAGTTTTGTGATTAACAAACTCCTGTACCAGGCAGAAACAAGAAATTGGATACTGCTAACAAAGCCAAACCTTATTATGAAATAAAGCACCCTGACTTTAAACTCTCTAACAGCACTGTACCTTTAATTCGCATTTCATTTATTTTCACTACATCATGAAAACGTTCCTCCACAGTAACACAGTCTAAGTTTGCTAACAACACAACAGAGCATATGATCCAGAAAGACTCATTAGGATGTGCAGAAACAATTGAAACAACAATGTAGTTACAAAATCTAAGTCATGAAAATGAATGAATTAAAAAAAAAAAAATCACAGTCCCTTCATTTTCAAACACTGGTTAGCATCAAAAACACCAACTATTTTGATAGCTGAGGGCATTAGGGAATCAGAGTGCATAATGCAGACCTCATCTATGAATGTTAAAGCATTCCAAAATGAATAGAGTCAATAATTTTCCCAGTAAAGTTTACAGTATTAAAAGAGGTGATGATGGCTGCATTACTACTTTTCAAACTGCAGCCTTAAACAAATGCAGCTAAATAATACTAAAAAAGTCTTTGGTTTAGAAAAAAGTATGTACTTTTAATCTGACTTTAAAACTTCCTTGTGTGTCCATTGCTACCAGGCATCTGGATGCATGTTCTGCAAGGACAGACCTCAACACCCAGGAAAGGAGTCCATCCTGAACAGGGCTCTGTCCTGTTGTAAGAGGGCTTCTCAACAAAGGCGTGGTGCAGAATTGACCTCTTAACTTTTCCACAACAGTAGATTCAAGGAATCATTTCACAATTGATGAATCACATATACTACCTGATAAAGCTAGTAACAACTACATTAAGATTTAAATGTGCCATATAACTGATACAGTCCTATGACCTTCTGACTGCATACAGACATTATCTGACTTGATACTCACACTGAATATTCTTAGTATCTTTCAAACTTATTTCACAGCACTATCTAGAAAATTAGCACGCAAGTTTCCTCTTGAACAAAACAAAAAGATGACAATGTAGATGCCTTTGGTCATCACCCAAAACAATTTATTTTCTACTTTACATATTTGGCCCCTGAAACATTCAAAAGAAAAAAACAAGAGCCAGGATGCCTTACCTCAAGATACATTAATATCAACACAGAATCTCTTGCAGTTGATAGCAACTTGGAGGAATTGACTCTGTCACGTTCACTGGCTGTCCAATGCCAGATAAACCAACATATTCTTGATAAATTTTGGAAAAACAACAACAACAAAAAAAAACACTTGGATTTTACGAAGGGCTCCTCTAGAGATATACAAAGAGAAAAACTATATACACAATTATTAAATGGTGGGGTTTTGATTAAAAACAAGGACACGTTTTGATTAAGCTTTTTCTTAGCAGTTTAACTAAATAAAGCAATAAGGAAATAAGTAAGTCATCACTTCAAAAAAGAAAAAAGCCTGCCACACCGACAGGTGATTTGACATGTCAAGGAAGAGAGTGCAATTGGCTATAGAGATGCTAAAAGAAAATTTCATTGCCATAATAGATACCAAAAATAGACTTTATCCTAAATATATATTTTTAAGTGTATAAAGTATGATTTTCTGACAATGGCAAAACAAGTATTTCTAAGTTAATAAGCAACACAAAAACAGATTAAGAGAACAAGCATTTTGCATTGAAAAAAAAGTATCCTCATTTATAACAAAATTTCTACTTCAACCCCTTGAGAGGTTAAAAGGTGCCTCTTCCCTTCTTTCCCAAGAATCCTCCTGAAATACAGTTGTTGTAAGATAAATCACAAAGACTTTTTTATTTTTTATCCCCCAGCTGCTTCACACACAAACTTGGAAGTGGCGGTGAAATATCTTGGATTTCCTTCATTGTGGAGAGTTTAAGGAAGATCAAATAGCTCCTCTCCACATGAACATAACTCACTATGAATGAATTACATCTACAAAGGCACCGTTCCATACTACACGAGCAGTATAAAAGCATCATCATAGTAATAATAATAATAATGACTAACAGAAGGACTGCCAGAAAAAAAAAAAAAAACGTGACTGTATGTTTGTATGGGTGGGAGTATTGGATAAACGGGAAAACACCTCACAAAACAAAGAAAATACAGCTTACCCTAAAACAAGAAGCAACGTTAATTAAGAATAAGAAAAAAAAAATAAAAAATCTGGGCTACAGAAAGCACGGAAAGCGATTGATAGCACAGGAGTATCGTTAAAAGACATTGAAAGTTCACAAACATCTGCATCTCCAGCAGTCACACGAACCAGAACAAGGCCCCTACAAGTGAGAGGAGAAACACCCCCTGCCTCTTCGCGTGCTTCTGGCTGCTTCTCCCACCCCCACCCCCCCGATTTTGCTGATTTTTTTTTCTCTGCGTACTTAAAAGTACATGATCTGGATTGTGTCCGAAGCCTCGCTGCCCCCAGATTCCACATCCCCCATCCGCGCAGACAGGAGATGCATACCCACCGCATCCCAGCGATTGTCCGGGCGGTCCCAGCAGCGTGCCGCCGACCTAAAGCTCGCTCCCTCCTCTCCCGACCCCCGGGCACCCCATCCCCGCCGACCCCCCCTCCCCGCCTCCCCGCAGCGCGCTCCCCGCCGGCCGCTTCGCGCAGCCGGGGGCGGCGGGGCCGGGCCGGGCCGGGCCCGGGGAGGCGGCGGGGGGCTGCGGAGGTCCCGGCGGAGCGTCCCCGGCCCTGATGCTGCGAGGCCGGGGGAGGCAGCGGCTGTGGGAGGGAGGGAGCGCGGAGGGAGGGCCGGCGTGCGGCCGCCGGGCATATTCACCTGGGCTGAGGCGGGCTGCGGCGGCGGCGTCCCCGCTGTCGTCGGTGCCGGAGGTGGCGGCTGCTGCCGCTGTTGTTGTGGTTGTTGTTGTTGTTGTTGCGGGTGACGGCGAGGAAGGGGGTGAGGATGGGGGTGAGGAGCGGCAGGAGGTGGAGGAGGAGCAGGAGAGGAGCGGTTGTTGTTGATGGGTAACAGTCGCCAGGACTACGGTGACTATGGCGCTTGATTCACAAGGCAACGGTTGCTATAACTCACAAAAGGGAGAGCGAGCGAGGGAGGAGGAGGCGGCGGCCCAGGCGGAGAGGCCCGGAAGAGGCGGGGCCGGCTCTGACTGACGGCGCCGGGACGGGCGGGGGCGGATCCCGCCCCGGGGCGGGGCGCGGGCACGCGCCGCCCGTCGCCG
>NC_048926.1:29215373-29223145 GCF_011077185.1 Oxyura jamaicensis
TCCCTTCCCTTCCCTTCCCTTCCCTTCCCTTCCCTTCCCTTCCCTTCTTTCTCTTTTGAGATTTGTCAAAAACATGCCTCTCTGGTATTCAAAAACAAATGAACAAAAAGAAATGTGGACATTTGAGTCATGAAGATCTTACAGAAAGAGTAAAGAAAATCCAAAGAGAATAAGAGAGTTATATATATAAAAAAGATCTTTTAAAGGCCTTTAAACTCATTATATTGAGCTTTAATTGAAATAATTCAATTTCTGTAATAAGGAAATAATATGCTTAGAAGTAAGTTAAAACATTTGATAACTCATAAAGGATTTTTTTTGCAGATGAAAATATGCACTATTAATTATAGGCTTCTTATTGTAATGTAACTTTATTATCCACTTAGAAGAAATAACTTTTTAAGAAAGAACCCTCATTTGAACTAGTGATTGTTGAAAGTGATTGAAATGATGATGAAAATGATGAACTAATGATTGAGGCTAATATGAATAAGATTATGAATAAACTACGTATTGTTGGTAAAAGATTTCTCATGATACTAATCCTGTAAGTCTGCTTTCTGAAAAATAACAGAACATGTCTGCATTTATCAGTTCATGGTATCATATAGACAAATGAAAAAAAAAATAATTAAAACTCTAAGTTCAATAATTTGGCTGGTAAATCCCACAACCAGACCTCCACCAGCTGACAATGCTCTTTTGTAGCCTAGATGGCTGTTGGCATATACTGCAAGATCATATTGCTGGCTTATGGTCTACTCATCCTCCAGGACTCTCAGATCCTTTTGGGATTAGTGGCTTTCCAGACCCTCAGCCTGTGAAGCTGTAAAACAGTACAGGACTCAGGATCAATCTCAGTGGCAAAGCAGTAGTGACAACAACACACCAGCTGGACGTTGTGCCAGTGATCCCGACTGTCTGAGACTGACACTTTAGTCAGTTTTCAACCCACCTACATTCTTCTAGTCCATCAGTTTGTCTGAGGATGTTACAGATGATAGTGTCAAAACCCTTGCTGAAGTTCAGATGAACAACATCCACTACTTTCCCCTCATCCACCAAGCCAGTCATCTCATTTTAGAAAGTTATCAAGTTGGTCACATATGACTTACCCTTCACATACCCATGCAGACTACTCTTAGTCACCTTCTTTTCCTTTAAATGTCTGTAAATGGTCTCCTAGATTATTTGCTCCATCACCTTTTCAGGGATTGAGGTGAGGCTGACCAGTCCATAGTTCCCTGGATCCTCCTCTGGGCCCCACCTGAAGACAGCGGTGACATTTGCTTACTCCATTCTTCAGAAATCTCTCATGATCTCTCAGATATTCAGAAGATACTTGAGAGTGGCCTTACAATGACACGTGCCCTGCAGGCACCTCACCTTCTCAGCCTGTCCCTCCTAGAGAGTCTGCATCCACCCATTCCAGAACACTAGTTGTATGAGCTACCCCAACAAGTCTCTGTGATTGCTAATTCTCATTTCAGGCCTTTCATTCTCATTTCAGGCCATCTATAGCACTGCTTTCAAGCGCTGACTGCTACTCTCACAGTAGCTGAGGTGTTTTCATAATCTGTTGTGCTTAATCTGATGTACTTCTGAACTTGGCCTGTATTTCACCATATTATGAGCAATATATGTATAAAAATGCAATCTTAATTTCTATTACTTCTGAGAAGAACATGGGTTTAACTTCTGCATTTAAGCATCCCTTCTACAGAATTTCCTGTAAGTTTTAAATGAATGCATTTCAAAATGACTGTGAGTAAGTGGATGTATCACAAATTAGATTTTTTTTTTTCAAGTAACTGTAGCATGCTTTGTCTTTTATTTTTGGCAAAATGTAGGGGGAACAGTAAGATCTAGATGGTGCAAGATGGTTGCTGCCAGCTTCAGTGTCTCTTCAAATACAGTCTTATCACCTAAAAGGAGAACAAATACAGTTTTTAAAGACAGGAGAACAGAAGCATGAAGAAGTGTTAAGATTTATTCCAGGATCACACTGAGACAACAGAAGAACAAGTTATTTGGATCTACGTGTTCTGCACTATGGTTATAATATTTGAATTCTCCTGTAACTTGGTTAAGTATCACACAAATTTATAAGGCGTTACTTTAAATCAGACTTTTCCTGGCATTTCTGGAATTCTAAACTTAACTTCAGAAGTGTAATATTTTTTTGCTCCTTTTTTTTTTTTTTTTTTTTTTTTTTTTGGGGTGGGGGTAGAGAATTTCAGGTGAAAAATCATCAGAGCTAATTCTATTGTAATTAATATTCATAAAATATTAGTCTCTTTGACTTTTAGAATACATACATACATATAATTATGTGTACTTCTCTGTCTGCAAACCCAGAGCCAGGAGAATGCTTTCAGATGTAGATACTGTATATATCTGTATACTTTCTCAGTAGTTGAGGGAAATAGTAGTAGGTGGAAATACTTAATAATGGCATTCCAGAATGTAAGTACTGTAGAAATACATATTAATGTTGTTATGTATTTTCTTATAAGGTATCATCTTTTCAACAATAAAAAAACTTTTATTATTACAAGTCCCCATACAATAATGTTTCCTTTATAATTACTTTGCATTTTTTTCCTTCTTTCTCTGTCTCTTTTTGGAGTGGTGTCCATGTGAGTTCCACAGAGATCTCAAGATTATTCCTCTTCAGTCAATTTCAGCTGAAAATAATTTTTTCCACATTTTCTATTTTAATATGTGATGCAAAAATCAATGTTATTCTATTGGATTCTTCATTCAATATATATTGTGTTTTCCTTGTCTGGGTTCAAATAGATTTAATCAAAATGTAAAAAGTAATATCACTGATGTTGGCCCTTTTGATTAAGTCTCTAGGCTTCATTCTTAGGAAATCTATGAAGTTATTAGTTTACTTAGCACAATAGTTAATTTTCAAAGTATTATCTTTTCACTGCATACCAAATAAAATTTCAGTTTATACTAATAATTAAAGTACAACCCTATCTGAAAAGTGACTACATAATATGGCACCTTTTTTATTAGACAAGGACTCTATGTGTACAGAGAAGATACAGATGTGGAGTGAGCCCTGGAAATCTCATAAGCAGTATAGAGATGGGGAAATAACTAAATGAGACGGGAGGAAAAACTAGCCTTCACACTTGTGTGTAAGCACTGTAGTTCTGGTCCTTTTACAAAGAGAAGAGTATAAAGATTGTTGCCCCAAAAGAGAAAAGGATTAAAGGCAGAGCCTGAGGTTTTACAATGTTTTCAAAGGAAATGGCTTTGGGCCTGCCTGGGGTGCACATGAACATTGCAGAAGGTAGCCTGCAAGGCACTGACTTTATCCAGTGCTCCTCGGCCTTCTGTCCTTATTGGCATGTAGTTATGCCGTCTTTGGAAACACTTTGGCAATAGCAGCTAAAGCATGAGTGAAAACAGTGGTATGAAGACAGAGGCTGAGCAGAATTTGAGAGCTCATAAAAAATAAAATAAAATAAAATAAAATAAAATAAAATAAAATAAAATAAAATAAAATAAAAGCAGATGAGGAAAGTACTTGTATGCTACTGCAGGGCTGGGCAGCTTCATTGTGGATGTGTGAACAGCTGCATGCTGCCACTTCTAGCATCTTGCGTCATCAAAGTTCACCTGGAACTGCCTAAGAGCCAAGATGTTCTGAAGTTTTGAATGCATAATGCTGCAGGTAGTCTGAATATTCGTTTTATCTAAGACATATTTATGTGAGTAAACCTCTACAGACAGTGACTGCAACCCAGCACACAAGTCCTTTTCAATTCTTTACTTGTTGTGGCAATAAAGGGAGAAAAGGGAAGCCAGCTCAAAAGTTTCATGAAGCCTCCCCATGGGACTCATGTATTTTCAAAGCCATTCTGGCCTCTGTGAGTGGATTTTCAAATAGGAGAAAAATGGATTTCTTAGATCAGTCCAAAGCAAAATAAATGTAAATTTGTCAAGCTTTCTGGACCAAACTTAGATAGCATGTGAATCTTTTACCAAGGAAAACTGCCTTCAAGGACAAACATAGTTTCTGCAGCTTCTGCTGCTTGTACAGCATTGAAAAGACTTTTTTTTGTCTGAAAACTCATACTGTGACCTTTCTGTGCGAGTTAAAGTGGACATAATGCGTCTCATTTTCTGGTATTCCAAAATACCTATATATATACCTATATATATGTAACTAGCAAATATTAATGATTAACGTTAAGGAAATGGTAATAATGAACACAAAGTAATGCTGAAAATGCAGGAAGTCTGTAAGGAAGCATTCTGAGTTATCATAATTTCAATTTTGGTAAGATGGCAGTTTCATGTAAAAAATCCACTAGAAACATATGTAAGATGTCATCAATACCTATTTTATATTGGATGAAATAATGCTGCCACAGTATCCAGGATCAGCACCATCAAATGACAGAGTAGGGAACACACCTAAACAAGTAGAATGATAGTGTCTCTTTCAGCCTAGTAACAGGCAGTGTCAAAAATGTATATGCCAGCCTAGAGAGTTGAAAACAAGTAGTGGCAGAGTGCTTAAGAGACTTCCAGAAAAGCTACATAGGAAACTAAACTTCATTTGTCTTGGTGCTACTAGAACAATTTTATCTATTTTTACCTTCGGAAATCTAATGTACGAAGAAATAGTTACTGACATGACAGTGTATCACCATGTTTTTCTTAACATTCTAACTATCCAAGAAAGGTGTCTGCTGTAAGAGAATATTAGTTTAGTAGTAATATTTCCACTTCCAGGAGTAACAGCATTTTACAAACTGCTGAAAAAAAGTGTAATGAAAGAAACAGATGATAAGAAAATGCTTTTTCAGATCTTTTGCGCAATAACTGTCCTTATAATGAATTTCATAGAATCACAGAATCGTAGAATCATTTAAGTTGGAAAACACCTTTGGGTCATCAAGTCTATCTGTGACATTGGTGCTGATTTCAGCCAACAGTATTGCAAAAAAAAAGAGTGTGGTAGAAAGCTTTAAGATTTTTAAAGAGGTCATGCTTGTACAACTACAAATTGCCTTGACAAGTATTATCCCTGAGATATGTGCACTTGTCCTGGTTTCAGTTAGGACAGTTATTTTTCCTCCTAGTAGCTGGTAGGGTGCTATGTTTTGGATTAGGATGAGAAGAGTGCTGATAACATGCTGATGTTTTAATTGCTGCAGAGCACTGCTTATACTAAGCCAAGGACTTCTCAGCTTCTCTCTCTGTCCTGCCAGCGGGCAGGCTGGGGGTGCAGCAAGAGCTGGGAGGGGACAGACCCAGGACAGCTGACCCAAACTGGCCAAAGGGGTATTCCATACCATCTGACGGCATGCTAAACAATATATAGGGGTGGCTGGCCGGGGTGGGGGGACCAGCTGCTCAGGGTTGGGCTGGGCATCAGTCAGCGGGTGGTGAGCAACTGCATTGTGCATCACTTGTTTGTACATATTATTATTATTATCATTATTATTTTCTATCTTAATAAACTGTCTTTATCTCAACTCACAGGCTTCACTTTCCCATTTCTCTCCCCCATCCCAGAGAGGGAGGGGGGAGGGTGAGCGAACGGCTGTGTGGTGTTTAGCTGCCAGCCGGGTTAAACCACTACAGCACTCAAAAAAAAAGTATCTTTTAAAGGTCAGAATCTAGTCTTAAGAAGCATTTAGCCATTTCTCTTTAGAGGATTATACAAATTGTCTAAGGGTTGAGTCAAAAACCGATGACACAATGAAGAGCCTCCAAGCAAGGATGAAGGGCCAAGCAAATAAAACGGATGTCGTTGTGGGTGTCTGCTATAGACCACCCACCCAGGATGATGACACTGATGATTTATTCTTTAAGGATCTCAGAGATACCTCTAGATCAGCCACCAGATGTAAACTAGGAATACCACACAGCTGATACAAACAGGTCCAGGAGATTCCTAAGACAGCTTGATGATAACTTTGTGGTATTGGGTACTAAGAGAGAAAACTAGGAAAGATAACAAAATCCTAAATTTGTTGTTTATAAACAGTGATGGTCTCATGGGTGAAGTGGTGATTGGTGGCTATCTTGGCCATAGTGACTATGAAGTAGTCAAATTTAAAATCTTTGGTGATATGAGGAAAACTGCCACCGAAGCTTCAGCCCTGGGTATCAAGAGAGCAGAATTCAGACTGCTCAGGGAACTAATTAGTTAGGTCCCCAGCAAAAACACTGGTTCCATCAGTGCTGGGTAACTTTTAAGTACCGCCTCTTAAAAGCAAAGAAACAGGCAATTCCAAAATGCCAGAAGTCAAGCAGGCAGGCCAGAAGGTCAGTTTGACTGGGCAGGTATCTTATTCTAGAGCTTAGGTGGAAAAAGAAAGTGTATGGCCACTGGAATTGAGGTCAGGTAACATAGGAGGACTACAGTGATTCTGTTCACCATTGTAGGGAAAATAATTGTGTGACCAAAGCTTAAGAAGACTTAAAGCTGGCCAGTACTATGGGGGGAGAATAAAAAGGACTTTTTAAAACATGGTGACAGCAAAAGGAGGAACAGAGGAAACATTGGTTATTGAGGATAGTCAGCTCACAAACAGGGGCACAGTCAAAGCATAAATATTTAGTGACTTCTTTGCCTCTGTCTTCAGCACCAGTGATGGTCTCTGAGATCCCTGGAGCCTTGAGTTGGAAGACCGTGATAGTGGTGGCAATAAACTCCCAGCCAACCCCAAATCTGTGCAGGATTTACTGCTCCAGCTGGATATATATGAGTCAATGGGGCCCAGTGGGATTCATTCCAGGATACTTAGAGGGCTGGCTGATATCATCACGAGACCTCTCTCAGTTATTTTTCAGTGGGCTTGGGAATCTAGAGAGGTCTCAGTTGCTTGGAAGCTGGCTTATGTTGTTCCATTGTTCAAGAAGGGTAAGAAAGAAGACCCTGGTAGTTAAAAGCCTGTCAGTCTCACTCCAGTGCCCAGAAAAAAACAAACAAACAAACAAAAAAACAACCAGAGAGAGAGACAGAGAGAGAAGATTATTCTGGGAGTTATTGAAAAACACCTGAAATACAGCACAGACATCAGTCACAGCCAACACAGGTTCATGAGGGGAAAGTCCTGCTGAATTAATTTAATTTCTTTTTATGACAAGCTGACCCACCTAGTTGATCAAGGGAAGACAGTTGATGTAATTTCTGGATTTCAGCAAAGCTTTTGACACTGTTTCTCACAGTATCCTTCTAGACAAAATGTCCAGCATACAGCTAGATGAATACACAATGTGATGGGTGAAAATTTAGCTGACAGTTGGGCTCAAAGGGTTATTGTAAATGAGGTTTAAGCACGCTGGCAGTCGGTCACTAGTGGGGTTCCCCAGGGCTCCACTTTAGGGCTTGTTCTCTTCAATATTTTCATAAATCATTTGGATGTGGGACTTGAATGTATTCTAAGAAGTTTGCAGATGACACTAAATTGGGAGGAACTGGTGACTCCCTTGAGGGTAGAGAGGCCTTGCAAAGACATGTTGACTAACTTGATGGCTGGGTAATCACCAACAGTATGAAGTTGTTGTGGTTTAACCCAGCCGGCAGCTAAACACCACACAGCCATTCGCTCACCCTCCCCCCTCCCTCTCTGGGATGGCGGAGAGAAACGGGAAAGTGATAGACAATTTACTGAGAGGAAATAATAATAATAATAATAATTATAATTATAATAATAGTGTGTATGAAACAAGTGATGCACAATGCAATTGCTCACCACCTGCTGACTGCTGCCCAGCCTATCCCCAAGCAG
>NC_048926.1:29223245-29242347 GCF_011077185.1 Oxyura jamaicensis
TCCTTGGCTTGGTGTAAGCACTGCTCTACAACAATTAAAACATCAGCTTGTTATCAGTACTCTTCTCATCGTAATCCAAAACAGCACCCTACTAGCTACTAGGAGGAAAATTAACTCTGTCCTAACTGAAACCAGGACAGAAGTTTAGCAAGAGTAGGGGCTGGATTCTGCACCTTGGACTGGGCAACCTTGGTTATATGACTGGGGGATGAGAAGCTGGAGAGCAGCTCCAAGGAAAAAGATCTTGGGGTTTTGGTTTATAGCCAGCAGTGTGCCCTGGCAGCCAGGAGGGCCAGCCGTATCCTGGGGTGCATCAGGCAGCTAGCTGGGGGGAAATGGTTGAGCACTGCCAGCTGGTTGGGGGAAATGATTGTCCTGCTCTGCTTCGCACTGGTGTGGCCTCACCTTGTGTTCTGTATGCAGTGTTGGGTGCCACAATATAAGAAAGACATAAAACTATTAGAGTGTCCCAAGGAGGGGGAGTGGAGGAGCAGGCACTGATCTCTGCTCTCTGGTGAACAATAATAGTACCTGAGGGAATGACATGAAGTTGCATCAGGGGAGGTTCAGGCTGGATGTTAGGAGTAGTCTTCTCACTGAAGGGGTGGTTAGACACTGGAACAAGCTCCCCAGGGAAGTGGTTATGGCACCACACCTGCTGGAATTAAAGAAACATTTAGACAATGCTCTCACATTTTTGGTTTAATTTTTAAGTAGTTCTGTGTGTAGCCAGAAGTTGAACTCGATGATCCTTGTAGGCCCCTTCCAGCTCAGGATATTCTGTGATTTTATGAAATGACAGCATTTATGTAGGCCTTAGGAAAGCACTGAGAGTTAAAAGAGTTCTGAACAGAAAAAAAAAAAAAAAAAAAAAACCAGTTTTCTACATACTACAAAACCACATTAACTTAGATTGGAGGAAGTACTGCTATGGCTTGCTGTGATTCAACTGGTTATCTCAGCACTTGATTTATGTCCTCCATTTTCTGCTGTGATGTGTAAAGGAACAGCTCATCAGTTGAGTCAGACCTGTGGCCTGACAGGCTGCTTTGGAGCCTGCTGCCCATTCCTAACCAGTTCAAATGCAAATCACTTCCTTGAAATGAATCAGATATTTATTTATTTATTTATTTATTTTTGAGTTAGTGGAATAAAACCTGTTACTATTGTTGTTGCTGTTGAACTACTCTTCTTTCATAGGACTTCAGAGCCTTCCATTAGCCCATATGAAAAGCCAAATCACGATCAAAAGATAAGAAAGGTAGGCAAAGCAAAATCAGGTAAGAGTAGGAATATTGTCATTTTATTACCCTTCCAATATAGAAATATAATCAGACATTTGCTTCCTTTTTTTTTTTTTTTTTTTTTTTTAATATATATATATATATATATTCTCTCCTACTGTGACAGTAGAGGAGAAATGGATATGAAATGACTGAAAGAGTGAAGAAAACTGGGGAGAGGTAGAAAAGGTCTTACTACAACCATCAAAAGCTCAGCATGTCAGAGTTAGGTAAATGGTGAGGTGTCACATGGGTCTTTCAGTTTTTCATAGCATGGGACTCTGGAGGAGGCCTGGCAGGACAGGGAGGAGGGGGCATGTGAAGCTGTATTTTGGAGCCTTAATGATCAGCCTGGGCTGGTCCTGACTGCGCAGAAGGAACTGAAAAGCTTCCAGGGGGCAAGAAAACCTGATCCTTCACCTTGCTCTGTTTCCCCTGCAGCCTGAATATGATCTTTTCCAATTACTCCTCTGTTACATTTAATATTAAGTTTATTGTACCAGGATACTGTTTGGCCACAGATGTGAAATCAGTAATGAAACAATTAGCAGAGACATGCTTTCATTTCCTTCACAGTATTAAAGTGAATGGTAGACCAGTATTTGAAGGTAAAGGCCATGATTTGATATTAAAATGGAGAGAGGCAAAGTAGTTGAATTAAGCACTAGCCTTCACCAGGGAGCCTGACCTCTGCAGTCTTACATGGAGATCTGTGAGCTTGCTGGCATTACACCCAGCGGGCTCACATCTCAGAGGAGCTTCATGACAAAACTGTTATCAATTCTGCTAAGACTCAGATGTGCATATTTTAAAGAACATGAACAGCTGAGCACAGGGGAATAATTATGGTGTTCCAAGTAAAAATAAAGTAAAATAAAATAAAATAAAATCACAGCTGCAAATCTTAGCCTTTGCAACTTTTGGTTGAACAAATTATTCAATTTTTTGAATGAAAATTAGAAAAATCTTTATTTAAGTCAAATTCAAAAATTATTTGGCCTACCTTTCACATTTAAATAAAGGAAATTATCCTTTAACCTTTGCTATCCCTCTTTTTTGTCCTGACAGCATTTTTTCTTTCTCTCAGGATTATTAGTTTATCTGTAGTGAAACAAGTTCTGTCCCTCCCATGTAAAAACATAAAATCAGATTGTGTTTTAGCTTCAGTCAGTAAATGCATCCAGTAAGATTCCTTTCATTTCTGGACATCTGTAATTGATTCTAGAATTATCCTCAAAGTATTTATAATAATCTTCAACTCTAAATTTATAGTATTATATTTATGAGAAGTGTTCACAGCACACTGCTAAAACTGTTATTCCAAATTTACACAACCATTCCCAAACAAGACTAAATATAGAAAAGTTTTACCTGGCACATTAGTAACCCACAATAGAGATACAGGCATGTCTGGAAAAAAAAAAAAAAAAAAAAAAAAAAAAAAAAAAAAAAAAAAAGATTAGAATTTTTCAGCAGATACCTGTATGTTTAAAAGTCATAGTATAGTCATTCATGTGAATTTAGATTTTTGTGTAGGACATTGTAGTACTTCTAAGCTTTGAAACAAAGATCTAAATGTAAGTGGTGACGTCTTATATACTAAGAGAGGTTTTGTTTCTAAAGTGCAGTCTTTAAAGCAAGGAATATTTAAATATATAGGATTAAATAAGAACTTCTCGGTTTAGGTAAAATCTGTTCTGTTTTTTCTGTTTCTCCTGCCTTATTCTCATACCTCTTTGAAAAATGGTGATGCTTACAGATATTGAAACCTTTTATGTTTATAATAGTTAAGCTAACAAACATACTGCACAGTACATGAAGAAGTCATCTTAGAACATGTTCATAGATAACACGTCTTTCAGGAATTTCATTAGCATTTTGGAGGATACATATATAGCAAGCCACAGTGTAAAATTATCTTGATAAATTAACTAGTAGGTTTGTCTTTAGTGCAAATTACTCCTTAACTATACAAAATGTTAGACGAGATCTGCTTATGCGCTCAAGAAAATTATCATATCACACATACCAACTGAGCTCAATCAAAATGAAATCAGTCAAACCTCCAACGGATCACTCAGATTACACTGAATGAGGAGAACATTTATATATATATTTTGCATGGAACATTAAGATCTAGAAAATGAGGGTGAAAGCACATTAGAACAAAGTAAATACCTGACACAAGTTATTGAATGAATTTGTGGTTAAAGAAAAGAGGACAAAGTAGAAGATGAAGAAGAAGATGAAGAAGAAGATGAAGAGTTTTACTTAGAACAGTTTCTAGGATTTCAGCTAAAGGATTTTTAATTAAGAGAAAACATTTTTTATTTTTTCTGTTTGCCTCATAGTTTTTTTTTTTTTTTCATTTTATGTGATCTTCACTCCTGACAATGTTAAAGCAAAAGGTAAAGAAACCCCAGTGTGGAGGATACATGCATTCAGTAGAGATGGAAGTAGTAGTAGAGCTTTTGTTATAAAGTGTGATGTAATCAGATAACAATAAATTAAGAGACTAGGCTTCTATATGAATGTAGTTAACATAGTCAATTGAAATCAAAACCTCATTGGATTTGATTCTTGTGGGTCCTTTCTTACCTGGGTTATTCTATGATTCTATGATAAACTTTATTCAAAGCTTTTCAGTATAGAATCATAAGAACATTAGGATTGGAAAAGACCTCCAAGAACATCTGGTCTAACCATCCACCTACCACTGACATCACCCTCTAAACCATGTTCCTAAGCACATGTCCAACCTTTCCTTAAACACCCCCAGGGACAGTGACTCCACCACCTGTCTGGGCAACCCATTCCAATTCCTGACTACTCTTTCTGAGAATAAATTTCTCCTAATTGCCAACCTAGACCTCCCCTGGGAAAACCTGAGGCCGTTCCCTCTAGTCCTATCACTCAGTGAGGGACCCAAAACTGAGCACAGTACTCGAGGTACAGCCTCACAAGAGCAGAGTACAGCGAGATGACCACCTTCCTGGTCCTGCTGGCTACCCTATTCCTGACACAAGCCAGGATGCTGTTGGCCTTCTTGGCCACCTGGGCACACTGCCTGCTCATGTTCAGGTGAGCATCAGTCAGCACTCCCAGACACTTTTCCTCTGCGCAGCTTTCCAGCCACTGTGCCCCAAGCCTGTAGCACTGCATGGGGTTGTTGTGACCAAAGTTCAAGACCTGGCATTCAGCTGCGTTGAACCTCATCCCAATGGCCTCTGCCCATCGACCCATCCTGTCCCAGTTCCTCTGCAGGGCCTTCCTACCTTCTGGCAGATAGACACTTCCCAGTTCAGTGTTGTCTGCAAACTTACTGAGGGTGCTCTCAATTCCCTCATCCAAATCATCAATAAAGATTAATGAGGATGCACCCCAACACTGATAGTATGTTGACATTGATTTCTAGAATACCTAAAACTCTCATGAAAGGAAAGAAAGTTAAACATGATTTTAAAAGAGTACCACCCAAGTTTCAGACAATTATCATTATGAAACTGAAGAATTTCATTTACACATTTAAAATTGACTTTTGGCAAGACAGTAGTTCTACAAAGGGAACTTGGCTATTGAACAATAATGAATAAAGAGCTCCACACATTTCCCCATCTGCTTTTCCAATTGTTGAAATAAAAATAACATATCTGAAAGGGAATGAAAATGTTATTTTGTGTAACTTTGGTCCTTGCAGCAAAGGCTTTTGGAATTATTAAGCCTAATTTTCTTATCTAAAATATTCCTCAATGTTGAACCCATTTTCCCAACTCTTTCCTCTTGAGATTGGTCCTAAATAACAGAGGTGCTATTTGACAGATGATTAAATAAGCACCTTTGTATTATCACAGTGTCACAGAGGTTTTTGGCCATGTCTCCCAAGGTCACCTGTTGTCAGCCTGTGACCTGTGATGCCTACTCCAGCTTCTTCATGAAAGAAAAAGAAATGGAGAGAGGTGCAGAAAATATTCTCTGTGTTTTTCTCCCGAGTTGCTGCCACTGTTTGGACTAATAGCTGCAAGAATGTTACTGCAGGGTGCTTGATTCAGAGAGATATATTTAACCAATGGCAATGCAAAGTCTGAAACTGAAGATAAATGTTTCTTACAGACTGTCCATATAAACTAAATAACCAGCTAAACAAACTGAATATGATAAATCAGTAGCCTCGTGGAGTGGCCTTGAGCACTAACCATGGCCTCTCAATACTTTTCCAGTAATTGCTAGTTGGAATGAGGTTAAATGTGGAACAGAAGTTACTACTCCAAAATGAGTAACTCTTGGAGCATCCTCAAAAACAAAAATAAAGTTATGTCTCCTGGGCTGGAATTGACCATCTGTTGTACAACTACTAATCTTGATGTTTGGTGAAATCACTACTTGCTGGAGACTCTGCTGAAAGAAGCTGGTGCCGCTGGTTCTGAGGTATTCATGAGAGGATCCAAAACCTGCTATGACTAAAGGAGACAGCAAAAACAATCTAAAACCAGTGTTCATTAGTACATGGAACTGTAGCTCTGGAGCATCATTTTCCCCTTTAAAAAGGCTAGCTATAGGAAAAATAACAAAAACTGCGTAGTTACTATTGCTGTCCTTACCTTCTGACGTTAACAAGGCCAGAGTTTGGTGTGTTATCTACACGTCTTGCGCTCATGCACAGGCGTCTCATATTCCCTGTCTTGGGTGGAGTGCTGCAATTAATGTTTGTTAGAACAAAACAAATGGAAAGTGGCTTAGCATGTTTCCCAAACCTAAGCAGGTGAATAGCACTTTGAGGGTAGATGTATGGTCAACTTTGCATTTTCAGTCAATTGAACACTGATCTTGCTGCTCAGAGCTGCCTTCAACCACCATCTGTTTTCACATGATTTTGCATGCCAGATCCTCATATATATTTTGAAACAAAGATCTAAATGTAAGTGGTGACCTCTTATGTACTAAGACAGGTTTTGTTTCCAAAGTGCAGTCTTTAAAGCAAGGAATATTTAAATATATAGGATTAAATAAGAACTTGTCTGTTTATGTAAAATCTGTTCTGTTTTAAATATATATATATATATAATATATATATATATGTTTTCAATATATATATATATTTAAAAAGTTAGAAATGGTAGAATGGAAAAGGTAGACTGGAAAAGGTATTAGAAGTTTTCATACAAAAGGAAATGAACATGTAACCAACACAGTAAAATAAAGTAGCATTCTGTGCATATTTCTGCTTATCATTGCCATAAATTAAACACTCCATTCCACTAAGGTAAGCATTTTGTACTTTCCATGATAATATTAAAAACATATTTAAAAAAAATCAATGATTTTGACTGACTGACTTTTCAGATTTGTAATGTGTTCTGGTTTCAAACGTTGCTTTCCAATGGTTTCTGCACCTGCAATCACGTAATGACTTAAAAGGCTTGGCTTTCATTATAAAGATAAGTTTCTAGTTTTAATTATGTGTAGTGCTGGAAGGTATAATTCTTATTTAAACTAAAACAAAGACACAGAAATGTCTAAAAAATCTCAGAAATGTGGGCCACTACAGTGTTTGAATGTTTCAGTTGGCTATACTGCATATAATCTATGAAAGATGGACGTATATGTGATAATCAGCCTCTTAGTTTTTTGGCATATTGAAGAAAAAGTAGGAATTAGAATGCTGGAGAAGGCCATATGGTGATATATAAAATCAGAAGAAGAAATATGTTCTTTGTGCCTTGTAAACACTCAGAGGAGCTGATTTTACCATACTGTCCATCACTCCCAGGGCAGGATCAGCTGAGATCACTCACTTTAATGTTAGAGGTTTGGTCTGTAGCCTGCCATGTGAAAAAACTGAACTGCAGTCACTCAAGGAGATTCAAACATGAAGATGGCAAAGTCAGAGAATCTTCAGAGAAGTTTCCTTGGAATACTACTTCAGGACATCAGGAAAAACAATGGGCATGAAATCCTTCATATGAAATAAACTGCAATTCAGACGTGTTGTAAATTCTTGCTGTGATAATTCTTGACCTTATATGAGTGATTTTCAGCATTTTTTCATATCACATGCACTCTTTTCAGTTAATCATATTCATGAATCTCCTTTCTAAAATAATGAAGACAATAGGTTGATCACAGCCTTCTTATATATCCACTATAACTTCAAGTTGAGAGACAAAGCTTAAGTACTCTTAAACAGAGTACTTAAATAGATAATTTGCATATTTATTTCACCAGAACAATGATGAAAGAGAAAGCTGTCAGCCTGATTGTCATCTACAAAGATGTACTTCAGAGTACATCTGAGATATCAGCACTGAAGATGATGGAAATAGATGTATTTACCTTAGCACCACCTTCAGTCCAAGCATGAATAATAGGTTGCTTTACCAGTCTGTACAAGATGGTCTGGAACTAAGTTTATCACTTTAGAATGATACCATTCCACAAAACTGAAAGAAAAAGAGAGAGAGAGAGAGAAGAAGACGAAGAAACAGACAGCTTGTGCTGACAAACACTGTAATATCTGTGTTCTCTCTTCTTGTCCCTTGTGCACTTTGGTAACATGATGTAAAAGCCACATTCTTGCATGTTCATGTTTTGTTTCAGGGACCATCTGCCAGGGACCAGGAAAAACTAACTGAGTGCCTGTTAATGCAACTTCTTTCTGCAGAGAAACTTCTCTCTCAGCTGCAGGAAAGCCAGCTACACCTACTGACATTTCTGTCTGTCTGCTCTTCAAAGGGTGGAGGAGTTACTCAGAAATGGCATCTACTCTCATTTCCCATGAGAAATGCTGTTCCCAGAAACATGGAGAAGGTATTTCTTAGCTTTAAATCTAAGGGTCAATTTAGCCTGTGTTAACTTTATGTATGGCTTAAGGGGGAAAGGTGTATTTTTTGTTTTAGTACTTCTCAGTCATTCTGTAGATTTACTGTTCCTTAAATCATAACTTTCCGATAGTATGTGTGCCAAAAAATGGTACCACCAAGCATATGTATAATGAGCTATTAATTTGATTTTAGCCATTCTTGATCCTGAAATGTCATGTCTATCTGTTATTTTTCGTCATATTTTTCTATGTTACAGATACTCAAATATTTTCATTTTTAAACTAGAGCATATTGTGTCTTCCAAAGTATTTTTCCAGAACTGCAAAATTTGTTACATTTGTTCCTAAAGAAACATTAGTGTACTTGGCTTGTCAGGTGTTTTTTGTTTGTTTGTTTGTTTGTTCATTTGTTGTTTTTTGATTTAATACCTAATGCATACTCAAACCCACTGAGGCAGGTAACACTTGACTCAAGAGGAATCAGGATTTGGATGTTTGGATGTGGATGACTCACAAATTCTGAGCAAAACTTGGTTTGCAGTCTCACAGGGACTGATTCTGGTTGCTGCAGTGCAAGTCGAAGCCACTGAAAACACACCTTTCAAGTGGACAAATTTGGAAAGTATGAGGAAATATGTTGTTTAGTGAAGAGTCTAGACTGACTGCTGCAATAAGCTGTTTGGGTGGGAACGAGAGTTAAATGAGCTTGATCTGAATGCTAATGTAGCTCTAAATAGGGTTGACCTGAATTCTACTGACTGAGTGAATAGCAAATGAAAAGCAAACTTTACTCTGACTTTTCTGGGGAAGGATCAGGAAGAGGGATATTGTTATTGATATCAAATAATATCAAATACACACATGTACCCAACTTAAAAACAAATACATTAATTAATTTTTAGAATTCTATATGACACATTTATCATGCCCCCAGGTTTCACAGATTTTTTTTTTTTTTTTAAATCACTTGCTTAAGCAAAGTTAACCTCTAAATCAAAACACGTTCACCTCACCTGTGCACTCTTTTTCATTAATTCAGTGTTTTTGCAGAGTGTGATTCATACTGACAAAGGTGAAAATTAGTTTAGCCAGGTTCTATGGTTCTCTGATTAGTTATAATGCCTGCACTCGTCAGACCCATAAAGTGTTTAATAGATGGCTATTCAGCTAAAAGATCCCGTTTGAGACATATGATCATAGCTTGTAAGAGTGAGAACTTTATTTGAAGAACTCCAAAGAGAAACAGGAGTATCCTAGTGCCAGAAACAGTGGTATAAGTATCAGCTGGAAAAACAATACTCCACTAGAATAATGCCCAACTCCATGCAAAGAAAGTACTCTCATTCTGAATCTGTATATAAAGATAAAAATTGCAAACTGTTCTACAGGTTGAGGACAGGTGCCTGATAGCCTCACTAGCAGAGGGAAACCTTACTACAGGAGTGTCCTCAGCCCATATTTGAGAAAAGATAATGGCACATCTGTGGCTGCGGATATCTGAAGTCTGCAGCTACTGAAGGTTACATCATTTTCAGAGAAAGGAATAAATGGAGTTACCAGCCAGAAGTGATGAGAGACTGGGGAAAAAGAGGAATAAACGTAAATAAAATAGAGGGAAGTGAGGCATCACAGAGCTGTCACAAGACTTCTTGCTGCCATCAGCACAATTGAATATGCTGATGGTGCTTGGGATGACAAGGGCATGGCTGCTCCCACTGTGGGAAAGGGAGGGGAGGAGAAGGGTAATGCTGGAAGAGTGAGGCAGATGCTGGGTGAGCAGGAAGGGTCAAGGGGAATGTTTCTGGCTGTCTCACAGACTGACTATGCACCTCTCTTGCATGAGCTGGACCACTGCCACTGTCTGCTTTGTCAACATTTCAACGACAGCTAAAAAAGTGTTTCTGCTTCTTTTAACACTGACAAGGTACAAGGTACCAGCACCCTTTCCCAGAGAGGTATCACAGCAGTTGTCAGGTTGGCTTGCAAACTGTCCAACTGTGCTGCTGTTGGAAGCAAAACTAAAAAGAAGCCTCTCATTGCTGTGCCTCAGAGATACAGAAATCCCATTCACCAAGGCTGATGCTAGTTTACTGAGTAGTTTTATGTGCATTTGTTCATTATCATACTGAAACACAGCCTGTCAAGTTCTCAGCACAAGAGAACCCATTACAGTCCAAGGTTGAAATTTTACAACAGTATAAAGTTAACGCTTGCTACTTCTCTGTCACAGTTTGTCATGTGGATGTGCAGACATGGTTCGATCTCTTTTCTAGGATTACATATGTGGTAAGTGTAAATATCTCTGAGATACATATGGCAGTTCCCAAAGGCAGATCAATCTTTTCCAGTGTGGGTCAGGTGATAAAACACAACTGTGTTGAAACTCCTCTATAAAGGCGCTGTATCACTGTCCAATAATTATACTGAGTTTATTAATTACACTAAAACCTTCATTTTCAGGGGGATAAGGCATTTGTTTGTTTGTTTGTTTGTTTGTTTTACATTTTTAGCAGTTTCACAGAACCTTATGTTCAGAATAATTTCAGAATGGATCCAGTAATTAATTAAATTAAATTTAATAAAATGCAATTGTTAGAGATGACAGCAGAACTAGCTGACAAGCAGATTATGCCAAACGATATCATCATGGTTTTGGCTGGGATAGAGTTAATTTTCTTCATAGAGGATTTTATAATGCTGTGTTTTGGATTTTGGTGAAAATAGTAGTGATAATATACCAATATTTTTAGTTGTTGCAGAGCAGTGCTTACATAGAGTGAAGGTCTTTCCTGCTTCTTATGCTGCCCTGCCAGCAAGAAGGCTGCTGGTGTGCAAGAACTTGGAAGGAGAAGCAGCCAGGACAGCTAACCCCAAGTGACCAAAGGGATAGTCCATACCTATGGTGTCATGCTCGACTATAAAAGCTGAGGTAAAGAAGGGTGAATGGAGGCATGTCAATAGTGATGGCATTTGTCTTCCAAAGAGATTGTTATGCATGATGAGCCCTGCTTTCCTGGCAGTGACTGGATAACTGCCTGCCAATGGGCAGTAGTGAACAAATTCCGTTTTGCTTTGCTTGCATGTATGACTTTTGCTTTACCTAGTAAACTGTCTTTATTTCAGCCCATGAGTTCTCTCACTTTCATCTCTTTATTCTCTTCCCCATCCCACCTGGAGAGGATGAGTGACCAGTTGTGTGGTTAGCTGTCTGCCAGGTAGAACCAGAACCAGGTTAATCCAGAACGGGGTTAAACCAGAGTATGAAAACATGGAGCTATAGAAAAAAATCTGTTTGCTCCATAGAGGGGTCATCTATGTGAAGTCTGCTACTATCACTGCCCAATATAATAGACTTTTTGCATATGTGATTTATATTTTTTTCACCAAAGTGTACAAAATTCTGTCACTAGTTTCTGATCAAAACACAAAACTCTCCTGTAGATCTCTTATCTACATATCTTATCTCTTACATGAGTAAAGGATATGGCAATTAGCAAATGCTTTCTAAGACATATTAATTTTAGAAAAAATCTTTTACTTCATACTTCTCTTGTCTTGTATCTCTTCCAGTTCTTTATCCCCTTCCTCTGTTGTTCAATGTTTAGTAAGAAAACAAACATACTGAATTTTGCTGTTAGCTTCTGTCCTGGTAGTATTAAGTCACAGCATGCAATAGCTTAAGTTACTGTAGGTCTACTGAACCCCAGAAGATACTTCTCCAGAAGAAGATACGGATCCAGAAGAAGGTACTGCTTCTTTGCAGTGCAGACTGTAGCAAAAATGAGAACTGCAGTCTATTTCCCACAGAAGTTTTATTAAACAGCTTCAGAAAGGTTCAGAAAATAGGCATTAACTATGGAACAATTCCTGAAGTTGATGGGGATCGCAAATAATGAAGAGTAAAACTCTTAGTAAATTTACCTTTTACATGTTATTGTATTACAAGTCAAAAGACTCAGGGTGCAAGAATTATTTCTGCATTGGCTTTTAAAAATATTTTTTCTGTTCTCTCCTCCTCCCACACTCAAACAAGACATAGATTTCATGATTTATTTTATACTCCTACTTTGCCAGGCCTCTGTTTCTTGAGCATCTTCGAACTACTAACAACATAAAAATAGTTTGAAATATGTGACAGAGAATCACCCTCCAAATGGTGTACTCCGTCATTATTTAAAATCATTCGGTTTTTGGTTTTGTTTCTTTGTTTTATTTATTTATTTATTTTTCATTTTTGCATATAAGATTGTTGGTTGTTTCCATGGTAATTCTAATTGATTTCTTTCTACAGTTTTTACAGTCTTTCAAAGGGAAGCCCTTCTTTATATCCAATTTAATTACTGTAGAACAAATGATCATACCAACTCCTATTCAGGTCTATAATGTGGCACTGTCTTCAACACAGTCTTTTGTTTAGATGCCAAAATTCTTGCTAAGATAATTCTTGCATATGCTTCCTGAATAATATCTGTGAGGTATGGCCTGTCTTATCTATCCACACAGGTAAGGAATGTCTTTCGACATCTAAGCCATCATCATTTTCATCTGTAATTATGTCAACACTCTCTTCTCCCTGAAGAAAGCAAATATTGTTTCCATTAATCTCTCTTTAGTGTGGTGATTCAAATACACATTTACAAACTGGTGGTGTTAATCACCTTCCTGAGCCCTACAGCCCTCTGGAAATTTCTGTCTCTCTCTGACCAACTGTAAAATATTCATCTTCACTTTCATTTCTCTTTTCAGTTATAACCCCACTGTGTTTTACTTCTTCAGCCTCAAGAAGTCATCTCCCTCCTCTACTGTGTCCATGGTAGTAGCTTTGGTTGTCTGTTATTTATGTATATAAAATAAACATTTCCACATACTTCCTTATGAAGTATGAGAGAATTTTTAGTAAACATCTGTAAGGCTGATATATTGCAAATGTAACCATAAAACTGAGGACATCTTCAAAGACCTCTTTAAAATTGTAACTTTGTCATTTATGGTTTTAAAAATGTTGTTGAATGTGAGTATCTTGGTAATTATGTCAGGCACCAAATAACAGAAAGGAAACAGAAATTCTAATGGATTGTGCTACTCCAATTTTGCAACCTATTGTGATTTGTCAACTATAAGCATTTTAGCTTTTGGTATGTATATATTTATATGTATATGTATGTATAAGTTTGTGTGTGTGCGTGTGTGTGTGTATGCGCATAGCATGGGAAATAAACAGGGGGAACTGGAATTTTTAGCCCGGTCTCAGGACTGTGATATCACAGGCCTCATTGAGATTTAGTGAGATAGTTTGCATGACTAGAGTGCTGTGACAGATGGTTAGAGGCTCTTTAGGAGAGATAGACAGGGAAGGAGAGGAGGTGGGGTAGCCCTCTACCTTAGGTGAAGGTCATGACTGAATGCAGCTTAGCTGTGGTGGTGTTGAGTATCTCTGGGTAAGAATCAGGAGAAAGGCCAACAAAGGAGAAATTATGGTAGGAATATATTCTATACCACCCAACCAGGATGAAAAAGCAGATGAAATATTATACAAGCATCTAGGAGAATAGTCATGATTGCTACTGCTTGTTCTCATGAGAGACTTCAGCTTCCCAGGTGTCTGCTGGAAATACAATACCACAGAGAAGAAACTGATTAGGAGATAACTGGAATGTGTGGAGGATAATTTCCTGACACAGGCAGTGAGGGAACCAACTAGAGAAGGTGCACTGCTTGACCTATTGTTTAACAGGAAAGGTCTCATGGGTGATGTGTTGGTTGGAGGTCATCTCAGGCACAGTGATCACAAGACTGATAGAGTTTTTGATCCTCTGGGAAGCATGAAGGGCAGTCAGAAGAACTGTGACTTTGGATTTACGTAGTGTTTGCTGGGTAAAAAACTGGCAGAATGGCTGGGCCCCAAAGGTCATTGTGAATGTTGTTAAATATGGTTGGCAGCCACTCACAAGTGGTGTTCCCTAGAACTCAGTACTGGGACTATTTTGCTTAATATTTTCATCAATGTTCTTGATGAAGGAATCAAGTACAATCTCTGTGAGCTTGCATATGACAACAAGTTGGATGAGAGTGTTGACCTGCTTGAGGGCAGGGAGGCTCTGCAGAGGGATCTGGAAAGGCTAGAGTGATGGTCATGCCCAACTGTATGAAATGCTTGCCCCTCTACTCAGCACTGGTAAGACTGCACCTCAAATACTGGTGTTCAGTTTGGGACCCCTCACTACTAGGATATTGGGTTGATGGAACACATTCAGAAAGGAGCAACAAAGTTGATGAAGGGACTGGAAAATGAGACAAATGAGGAGTGGCTGAAGGAACTTGCATTGTTTAGTCCCCAGAAGAGGAGGCTAAGGAGGTTGCAGTGAGGTAGATGTTGATCACTTTTCTCAGTTGTGATAGAACATGAGGAAGTGGTCTCAAGTTACCGGGGGAGGTTTAGATTAGATGTCAGGAAGAATTTCTTAATTAAAATGGTGAATTAATAATTACTTAATTAGAATTTCTTAATTAAAAGCCACCTTAAAAGTGTGACTAAGCACTGCAACAGGCTGCTGAGGGAAGTGATGGCGTCACTATCACTGGAATACTTAGGGACATTATTCAGTGGTGGACTTGGTAGGTCAGGTTGATGGTTGATGATCTTAAGGGTCTTTTCCAATGTAAATGATTGCATGATTCGGTATACATATGTATACGCATTTGCATTCTGTATCTAATATAGTAAATATGTATATAAATACACGTATTTAAAATATATATCTCTATATATCCTTATTTTTTCAGTTCTAATTCAAATATAAATTTTATTTTTTTGATACAAGGAAAAGAAAAATATAGAAGTATGGCAAGTTTTTTAATTTTTATTTTTTGTCAAAATATGAAGAATAGAGTTCATAAAAAGAAGAGCCTAGACATTTTTTAAAAAGAGGTGATAGCTGCAATAGTACAATTGAACCAGAAGCTGTGCAGAAGGCCTTGACAAAAGGCAGCACTTTTTTTCTTTATTCATTTTCTCAGAAGGGTAAAAGAAAACAAAGTGTATCTTGAGACAGCTCTTCAGATTCAAAATCTAACCAATACAGGTGTGCAATGTCCATTCTGATATTTCCTGTCGAGAGCCTGCATCACCACTAGAAGGCCCTTTCTTTCCTTGGTCCCTGTGAAATTAGTCTTATTCTCTGCCTAGTTCCTGAGTTTGACTGAGCCACACAATCTGCTTGCCTCAAAGCCTATAAACACAATTGTACATTTGCTTTTCTCCATTTCACTATCAGACTCGTGTCCCTCCATTTTAGTCCTGCATGCCTGACTTGCATGCTCTCAGCTCTTGCCCTGAATTTGCCTTTTTTTTTTTTTTTTTTTTTTTTTTTTTTTTTTTTTTCTGCCACAACAGCAAAAAGGTATCTTGTGAGCACCCTGTGCAAAGAAGCATGGTTAATTTTCTGCTGCATGTTGTCATTGAGAAAAATCAGGAGTACCTTGTCGCTTCCTGCACTGAGAGCACAGAGCTTGACAAAACTCTCTCTCTCTCTCTCTCTCTCTTTTTTTTTTTTTTTTTTTTTTTTTTTGTGATACATTGAGATTTTGCTGCACTATAACCCTTCAAGTCTTGTTATCTCCTGTTTGTGCTGCTGAAACACATAGTTGCCAGCCATTTTATGGACTGTTTTAGAATAAGGAATGATGAAGCTTTAACATCAGTACTCACATTATTGCTCAAAATGTGAAGATAATTCTTTTTAGATTCACAAAAGGTTGTAAAGGGCTTTTTAAAATAAAGCTTGAATGTCTTATAAATAAATCTGAGGATTTAATGCTCCGTAATTATCTTGTCTGTTATCTCATATGCCTTTTAATCTTTAATATCTTCTCCCCATCTTTTAAGTATACAGGGTGATTGCCATTAAAAACAAACCAACACAATAACAACAACAACAAAACACACATACACACTTCTTCTAGCAAATTCTGGGCATTTTTTGAAAACTTTTCTTCTTATGAAAATTCACTTGTAGAAAATGAGCTTTGAATACAGAGAAGATCACTGGCTATTTTAAACTTGAAAGTAGTACATAGTCATGTTATTGCAAAAGGGTTCTTGAATGTAAGCCAAAAATGTTTTTCAACTTGCCTAAAACACAAAATGGTAGTTCTGTTGCTTTCCTGTGTTAATCTGTGTACAATGATTTTTCTGCTAAGACAGCAGAGAGCTGGGAGTTGGGAACAACTTTCTATGTGTATCTGAGGAGGTAAGACTTAAATTGGTCCTGGGTACCGCATAGAATTAGGTGAATTGGTTCAGGAACATTATCGTACAGGCAACACATCATCCAAGAACTGTTACTTGGCTTCATTCTATGTTTTAGTTCTTTTTTTTCCCTAATAATATTTTGTGATATGTAATCTATAATCAAGCACCACTTCATCAAATATTCTTTTAAGAGTGTAAGGGTCCCATTACTTGGTTCCTGTCTTGTTTTGACAGGATAAATTTTTATGTCCATGTACCTAATGAGGTGGTAGAAGGAAAAAGATTATGTTTTCTGCATGACACTGAAGGCCAGAGATGATGATTAAATATGTAGACAGGTTATTCAGCAAGTTCACATTCCAGTAAGAGACAGGTGAACTTAGCAGATGAACATGACAAAAACACAGAAACACAGAGCTACTGTGTTTGGCTGCTGTCTCTGGGGAGTCATCAGAACCATTCCAGCTCTCATCAGGTTGCTCAGGGCTGTGTTCAGTCAAGTTTGAGTATCTCCCTCTGAGAGGAGTCCAGTTGCCTCTTTCTTACTTGCCTTATCTGGTATTTATACACAGTGACAAAAACCCCATGAGCCTTCTTTTCTCCATGATGAATAGTCCCGGCTCTTTCAGCCTGTCCTTACAGGAGGTGCTCCAGTCCCTTCATCATCTTAATGGCCCTTTGTCAAACTGTGTCCAGTAAGTCCATGTCTCTCTTCCACTGGGGGACCTAGAACTGGACACAGTACTTCAGGTGTGGCTTCACCAGTCCTGAGCAGAGAGTAAAGATCAACTCCCTTGACCTGCTGGCAACAATCCTCCTCAGGCAGCCCAGGAGGCTGTTGGCCTTCCTTATCACAAGGGCTCATTACTGCCTCAGGAGTAATGGTCAGCTAGGAAACCAACATTCTTCTCTGTCAAGCTGTTTTTTGGCCAATTTGTACCCGTACCAGCACATGGGATTATTCCTCCCCAGATGCAGGCTTTGCTGAACTTCATGAGGTTTCAGTTGGCCCATTTCTCCAACCCTTTAAAGAGAGTGGTTAAAAGTGCAGTTTCTGTGGAAAATGTGAGTAATAAGACAATGGTAAGAAGATCTAGATTAAAAGATATAATATGGCAGGGAAATAGTATCTTTCCCTTTGAGGAAAACAGGAGGAAAGAGGAACAAGGTTGTAGAATTTATTTATTTTTATTTTTTCCTCATGCGTGAAGGGAGACTACAATTATGGTGACTTCCAGTGGAGATTAGGCCATGACTAATGCACACAGGAAGGGCTGTGTGAGAGTAACCTATTATGAATGAAGACACACACAGACCTGGTCTGTGTATTGACAGATATGTTTCAGTTTGCAAAGTAAAATCTGCCACCTCCCATAGTAGTAAATTATCAACAAATATTTTTTATACCTACATATATGTATATAATCTCTGTCAGTTCACGCATGCAACCTTTGATGAGTGAGATTGTCTTCACTGAGAAAAAGGAGGTATTTTGTGTTAAAAAGAACCACCTCAAGTTGTCTATCTAAATATAAATTCTACAATTTATAGATTTATATTTATATTTATATATTTAACTTAAAACAAGTTATTTTTAGCCTACTACCTATTTGGAGGTAAAGGCAGCCCGAGTAATGTTTTATTTAGGACTTCACATTGAGGTAGCTAATTTCTCTTATCTCCCTTAAAATCAAAACATACCTTTCCCAGTAAATAATTAATGTTAAAGGACTCCAGGTAGCACACAGCAATAGTAGTTTGTTGACACTTATTGATCAGGATGAGTTAAACTTTTTTTTCCTACAATCTTTCCGATGAAAACTCAGTGTGAGAGAATATGAACCAAAGACTGATGTAAAAAGAGTTTAACAAAAAAAGGCAAAGAGATGGAAAAGATAGGAATAGGGAAATAAAAAGGGAGGATCTTTTTTTTTTTTTTTTTTTTTTTTTTTTTTTTTTTTTAAGAGAAATTTAAGTTTTTCTTCAAAATCTTTATTTTTTATTTTTTAAAAATAAAAACTAGATGATTATTTTTCATTAAGTAAAGGTCTTTGACATGGGGCAGAGTTTCTCGCTAGTTTATATAAGAGGTTTAGATGTGCATTCACACTTCAAATTGTCCCTGTCTATTATCACAGCATGATCCTTTTACAATTCCATTTTTTGCAGATGAATACTGTTAAATACAATGTATGTCAGTGACAGTGGCAGATTATACCTTTAACACCTGACTCACACTGTAGTGTTCACAGCGAGTGAATTCTTGAACTGGGCTTATGGTCTGCTACATGTTTTGAGGTTTAAGCTTCATGTCAACAAGCTTGAATGATAGTAACTGACTACCATTTAAAACTGTGGGATTTAAAAACTGTGTAACTTACTCATTTTAAAAATGAACCTTTTAAGAGTATTTTTATACATGCTGAAAGATTTATGCAGGCTTAAGGCTGCATAAATAAGATTCTTTCTTTGCATAAGGATACTTTTCTAAATAATAAGCATGTACTTGGAACAGTGTTATGCATTTCTAAAATGCTCTTGCTTCAGAAAAAAATCCCTTCAAAATATGAAGTTGATTTTTGAAATGAAGTTAGACCCATAGAGTCCTGGTTTAGATTCTTTGCATACATCACATGAAAACATGCATTTGATGAGCTCTCCCTGAGGATGTATAGCAATGAGGTTCCAGAGTGCTATAAGACTCTTTTTTTTTTTTTTTTTTTATACTGTATTCAAAGAATATTGTGGTTG
>NC_048926.1:29242447-29316125 GCF_011077185.1 Oxyura jamaicensis
TTTTTTTTATTTTTTTTAAAAAAATATTTTTTTTTTTTAAAAAAATTTTTTTTTTAAAAAAAAAAAAAAAAAAAAAAAAAAAAGCTCATAGTAGAAAAGTATGTTGCTCGGCACACACAAATGCACTCAATCACTTTACAGTGACTTACAGATGACTTTTCATTTTTTCTTGGAGCTGCAAGCAAAATGCTACAGCTGACAATCAAGTCTAAACTTTATTGTCAATTTACCATGGTACCTCCAAACTGGGCAAGTTGCCTCAGTTGTTGGTCATGTTAAAAACTTCACTTTGGTGGTATACAAAAAACCTTCCAAATACATTAAGAAGGACATGAGATAGAAAAAGAAAAAAGAAAAAAGAGAAAAAAATGGGGGGGAAGGGGCTATGAGGTTCTTTGAGGTACTACAAGCAGCTACTAAGATACACTGCTAATTTTTGTTGTTTTGCAATAATTATTTCTTATCCTTTTAAAGTACTTTTCTCTTCTGTACAATTTCCATATAATCAACAGGGGAAGTTGAAATCAATAACGAGGGAAAGAAGGTGAAGAAGTAGGATAAAATATGTCTTAGTAGTGAAAAGATTCTCACATCATGATTTAAAAGGATATTCAATTATACTTGCAACAAAAATGTATTAAATTTGGGGAGGGGAAATTAATTAACTAATTGCAATTTCTATTTAATATTTAAAAATTTTTGAAAGACTGTTTGTTACAGTAGAAGGTACTGAAAGTAAGCATAGTCCTTCAGGGGATTTCAGTTCAAATGTCACAATATTGTATCATCACATATGAGGCAGCATGTTAAAATGAATACACAAAAACTAGGCTGCCTGGTCTGTTTTTATTGTTGAAAATTAAAGAAAAGAAAAAAAAGGGCAGAGAGTGAGAGACAGCAAAAATGGTGCAAATAAAAGGTATTTTTATTATGCAGCTATTTACAAAGGATTTTTTTTAAATGCCATTTTTATTCTGACAGTGTTCTTTTCAGTTTGTGAGATCAGGCAAAAAACTTCTCACACCTACACATCCTTATAAGTATTGGCACAAATTACACTGCCCTGAAGGATGGTAATCAGGCAGATAAGTATATTTCATTTTGCAAAAAATAATCCATTGTTTTTTCCGCTTTTGATTCTCTAGAACCTTCTGAGTGAGAAATTGTCTATATAATCAAAATATTATATTTACTTCTTCTTCTCTAAGTACAGCACACTCTAAAAGAAACAGAGGGAATATTATTGTTCTATTCACGGTATACTTTAAAGACTTAAAACTAAAACTGATCTACACAGGTCATACAAAAGTAATACAAAGATTTTGTATCTTAGACATGCTTAATTCAATAAATCTATTGTCAAATTACAACAAAAAGCCAATTTCTAGCTGTAAGAGAAGCCTAACATAGAGCAAAAAGATGGTATTAATTCCTGTTGTTAGAAGCATCAAATTGTTTCTCACAGTGATGGAAAACATAGAGTGTTTGGTGTTTCTAAATATTAGTGAGAATAAATATAAAATTACAGGTTTAGTGCACAAAAGAAAATACATGTATGGACAGATACAATAAAAAAAAAAAAAAATCTTGAACATTACCAAGTCTTTGTGCCGTGATGCTTAACCACTTTCTATGTCATGAGATATTTTGATGGGGCCAAGAATGAAATCTGATTGGGATCCCTCTGCCTTCTTTTATATATGTATCTGGAAGACCTATGGATGTAGAAAAACTACAAAGACATGTATTTTCTTAATTTTCCTGTCATCCTCAGGTGAGACAATACCTACCCCAGTAAATGAATTTTGTAGGAAACATACGCTTGGTGGTGCATGTGTATCTGAAACAACTGACTAGATGACAGTGCAATTCTACTGTTTTGGCTGAAAAGAATATTTCCAAAGGCCTTTATTTTTACTTTTTATTTATATCTGTGCTACTGCTGGTAGGTTAGTGTTTTACGCCACATAATGTAACCAATTAAAGTAAAAATAAAATCCTTAATTATAAAAAATTTTTTCTTCATAACCAATATTATGTTATTGATCTCTTTTCAGAACATTAGCAGGGATTTCTTGCAACACTTACGAATAGGACTGGATCATATGTAACTATATCTTAAAATGTCAAATGACAGTCCAAGACACTAATGATAAACAATGTGTATATAGAGACACATGCTGTTTTTGAATTGTCCCTCACAGATGAAAGGAATTTGATGGTTTATCAAAGTTGGATAGATTCACCAGATGGAGAAAATTTTTTTAATGTGCTTGAGTCTGTCTTCTTTCTTAGTTTTGAGTCATGGTTTTCTGAGTCTGAAACCCTTTGCAAGTAGGATGGAGACAGAACTGTTGTATTTGAATGATGTTTTCAGAGAAATATGAAATTCTTGTGTTCCTTAGTGTTGTTCTCCTTGAAGTGGTGTTCACCTAAAAGAAAAGTGAAAGTTAAGCCTAGATTCCTTAAGAAATGTGTGAAACTCATTCCCCATCACTCCTTCCCATAACTTAGTGGGGCTGTAAGGAAGTATGCTTTTTCCCTGCTGTTTCACAGTCTTGCCCAGCCCTACATTCATGCCTTCTATGGCAGGGAGCCACTGATGGTGGTGGTGGTGGGGACTTTCCACACTTTTGATAGTGTCTGCTGGTGCTGCCAGTGAGCCCTCACCATTCCTATTCCCTGCCTTCCTAAATAAACTGATGAATGCTATAATCTGTTCCTTAGATCTCTTTAAGTTTTCTGAAGGATTTTGTTGTAGGCAGAACTAAATTGGTCTGGCTTTGATGTGTTGAATATTCAAAATTTTAGAGTGGAGTCTAAACAAGAAGATAGAAAGGGGGAAATTAAACTATATGCAAAATTAAGAATTGTATACAAATATATTACTGAAACATTAAGAAATTATTCAGTTATTTTACTGATTTAAATGTCATTGTTAATTTATGCTACTGGTGAATAATATCTTCATGTCTAAACTCTGGTGATTCAGCACTTCTTTATTTATTCTGGTGCAAAAATAGTCTTTCATTTCAGCTTCAAAGTAGCAGTAAATCTTGTGTCTTCTACATAGGAGCTAGATTTCTTTGCCAAAAGACCATGGAATGGTTGAGAATTCTCTCTGCCTGGCCCATATTTGCATCAATATTTAGGTCTGTGACTTCTCAGAAATGAAATATATTGCTTAAATATAATATTTATCTTAGATGTATGACAGAAATTATTTTGATCTCTATAGGTACGTCTAGGTTAAACACCTTCAATTTTATGTGTATTTCTGTGATAAAATTACAGCTGTATTTGATTAAACTTCACATTTAATTTTCTTCCTGAAAAAAAAAAAAAAGAACAAAAAATATTAATTTAGCTTTTCATTCATGGTGTAAAAAAGCCAGATGGGTGTGTCTTAGCTTACCACAGAACAGTGTGCAAAGCAAAAACTTACATGTAATCAGAATTATAGAATCACTGAATGTTTTGGGTTGGAAGGGACCTTCAAGATCACCTAGTTCCACCCCCCCCCCCGTCAGAGGCGGGGCCATCCCCCACTAGATCAGGTTACCCAAAGCCCCATCCAACCTGGCTTCCAACACCCCTAAGGAGGGGGCATCTACAACCCCTTTGGGCAACTGGTTCCAGTGCCTAACCACTCTTATTTATTTAATTTAATTTAATTTATTTTATTTTATTTTATTTTATTTTATTTTATTTTATTTTATTTTATTTTATTTTATTTTATTTTATTTTATTTTATTTTATTTTTTAATCTTTCTAATATCTAGTTGGAATCTATCCTCTTTCAGTCTGAAACCAGTACCCCTTATCCTTTCCCTACAGGCCTTAGTGAAAAACCTTTCAGCATCTTTCCACTGAGCTTCTTTTAAGTATTGAAAGGCCATGATAAGGTTTTCCTGTAGCCAACTCTTCTCCAGGCTAAACCCTCTCAGCCTCTCTTCATAGGAGAGGTGCTCCAGCTCTCAGAATTCTTCTTGTCTCTCCCCTAGAACTAGGTGTCCAGTTGTGCCAGGGGAAGTTCAGTTTGGATATTTGGAAAAATTTACTCTCAGAAAGAGTATTTAGGCATTGGAATATGTCGTCCAGGAAAGCGGTGGAGTCACCGTCCCTAGAGGTGACACCTAGAGGTGTTTACGGAAAGGGTAGATGTGGTACTTAGGGAGATGGTATAATGCGCAATATTGTTGGTAGGTGGATGGTTGGACTAGATGATCTCAGAGGTCTTTTCCAACCTTTATGATACTATGAACTCTTGTAAGTCAATATATTTCTTGTACTGGGGAGCCCAGAGCTGTATGTAATACTCCAGGTGGGGTCTCGGGAAGGTGGTGTACAGGGGAAGAATCACCTACCTTGGCCTACTGGCAATACTGTTTATGCAGCCCAGGATACGTCTAGCCTGTAAGTGCACACTGTCAGACTATATCCAATTTTTCTTCCATTATTATCACCAAGTCCTTCTTTGCAGGGCTGCTCTCAATCAGATTGGCACCTGACCTGCACTAATACTGGAGATTGCTCTGACCCAGATGGAGGACTTTGCACTTGTTCTTGTTGTACTTCATGAGGTTCACCCGTGCCCATTCTTCCAACGTGCTCAGGTCCCTGTGGATGACATCCCTTCCCTCTGGAGCATTGACCAAACCACTCAACTTGGTGTCATCTGCAAAACTGCTGAGGGTGCACTCCAGTCCACCATCTGTATCATTAATGAAGAAGTTAAATAGTACTAGCACCAGCACAGAATCTTGGGGGACTCCACTTTTTAATGGTTTCCATTTTGACATTGAGCAATTCACTATAACCCTTTGTATGCATCCAGCCAGTTCCCTTTTCACATTGTAGACCATCCATTACATCCTGTATTTTCAGTTTAGAACTAAGAATGTAATGGTGCACTGTGTTGAAGGCCCTGCAGAAGTCTAGGTAGATGGTGATCATTGTAGAAGATCACCAGATTAGTTAGGCAAAGTGGTTTATTTCGGAAGTTATCATGAAACTTCGGTAACAGAAGTAGCAGGAGGGAGGAGATCCCAGTAAGATGAGGTTTGTCATCACTGACCTAAGCAACTGCTCTAGCAAAAATGTACTGGACAAGCTGTGTGGAAGATGTTCTGTAAAGTAAATGTGCACCTTCCCTGAAGAGTCACACACATAGTTCTTAGATTTACCAGGTCCCACTGCTGAAGAACAGCTAAATACACCAACAGTCACTTGGATGTGAGGGCGGTCCCTACAAGCTGTATCAGGCTCTTACCTGCTAAGGGTTTGTGCCATGTGCCTTCCCCAGGAGATTTTCTCATGTCAGAGAAAATGTAAGGTTCTCTTGGGCATATTTTAGAAGAAAATGATACCTGTGTTACTGTAGGAGTTAAAAAAAACACTTAAATATAATAAAAAAGAAAGGATCTTGAAGCATAATTTCATCCTTTCAATTTAAAATGTTGGGAACATCTGTTCAAAAATACGCGACCTGGACTAGCAGTGTAAACTGTGTACATCTAGGAATATAAACACACACATATGTTTTCTATACATAAAAATGCAACAGTTTAAGATCTGCAATTCAAGGTTGAACACGTTATAACAAGATAGCAACCTAGAAGGAGTAACTAGAGAATAGTGAATCACAGGATCAAAGCTGAAACGTTGAATCTGATGCAGTAAAAAAAAAAAAAGGCGGTGAATGATGGTTGGACCAGGTGATCTTGGGGCTCTTTTCCAACCTTAATGTTTCTATGATTCTATGATTTGTCCTTGGTGAAAGCAAGCTGACTGTCTCTAATCACTCTTTTAGCCTCCATATGTTTCAACATAGTTTCTAGCAAGATTCATGAAGTTCATGGAATTGCAGAATGGCCAAGGTTGGAAGAGACCTCTGAAGATCATCTAATCCAACCACCCTGACAATCAGGATCACCTAGAACACATTGTACAAGATGGTATCCAGGTGGATTTTAAATATCTCCAGAGGAGACTCCACAACCGCTCTGGGCAACCTATCCCAGTGCTCTGTCACCCTCACAGCAAAGAAATGCCCTCTCATGTTCAGCCAGAACCTCCTGTGCTTCAGTTAGTGACCATTGCCTCTTGTCTGGTTGCTGGGCACAACCGAAAAGAGACTGGCTCCATCCTCTCCAAACCCTCACCTCAGATATTTACATGCAATGATGAGGTCTCCCCTCAGTCTTCTCTTTTCCAGGATAAACAGGCCCAGCTCTCTCAGCCTGTCCTTGTATGACAGGTGCTCCAGTCCTCTAGTCATCTTAGTAACTCTCCTCTGGACTCACTCCAGTAGCTCCATGTTCCTCTTGTACTGGGAAGCCCAGAACTGGACACAATACTCCAGGTGTGATCTCACCAGGGCTGAGTAGAGGGGGAGGATCACCTCCCATGACCTGCTGGCAACACTCTTCCTAATGCAACCATTGGCCTTCTTGGCCACAAGGGCACAGTGCTGTCTCATGGTCAGCATGCTGTCCACCAGGACTCCCAGGTCCTTCTCTGCAGAGCTGCTCTCCAGCAGGTCAGCCCCCAGCCTGTACTGGTGCTTGGGGTTATTCCTCCCTAGGTGCAGGACCCTGCACTTGCCCTTGTTGATCGTCATGAGGTTCCTCTTGGCCCAACCCTCCAGCCTGTCAAGGTCCCTCTGAATGGCAGCACAGCTCTCTGGAGTTTCAGTCACTCCTCCAAGATTTGTGTTGTCAGCAAACTTGCTGAGGGTGCACTCTTGCCAGGGACTCAAGTGAATCTAAGACAATTTTTCCCAGGGTCTTCCTTTTTACCCTTAAAATAGACGTGATATTTCCAATTTTTCCAGTCACTGGGGACTGGATCTTACTGCCCTGACTTCTTGTGCATGATAGAGAGTGGCTTGGCAATTACATCTGCCAGCTCCCTCACTACCTCATCAAGTCCCATGGGCTTGTGTACATTCAGATTCCTAAGATGGTCTCTAACCCAGACTTTTCCAAAGAAGAGAGTGACTTCATTAACCTAGGACCTGTCCTGAGTTTTAGGGACTTGGGAAGATTCAAGAAGACTGATCACCAGTAAGAACTGAGGGGAAAAAATGTTGTTGAGTACCTCAGCTTTTGCAATATCAGTTATCACTAGATATCCTGATACGTCTAATGGTGTGTGTATGTGTGTACATTTTATTTGGTTCGCCTTTTCTGATTAAAATCAGAAAAAGGCCCTTTTTTTTTTATTTTTCACATTTTTCGGCAGATAGAGTTCTATACTTGTGTTGGCTTTACTAATCCTATCCCTACATTCCCAGGAAGCATACCTATACTGTTCCCAAGATGTGTGTCCCTGCTTCCACTGCCAATGCATTTCCTTCTTGCTCTTCAGTTCAGCCCAGAGATATTTATACAACTGTGCTGCTCTCCTGACTTCCTTGCCTTATTTCTTGCACTGGGGGATCAAGTGTTCTTGTGCTCAAACAAGGGAAACATCCTTCCCATGGGATTGTATTCACCATTTCCTTAGACAGGTGAAAGTTTGCTTTCTTAAGGTTAAAGGTCTAAACTTTTTTCTCAACCCAGCCTGTGTCCCTTGAGATCAAGAATACTATCAGAGTATGATCACTGCAACCCATGCTGCCACCTATCCTAATCTCCCTGATGAGATCATATGAGTTAGTGAGCAACAGGTCAAGTAAAGCTCTTCTTCTGGTTAGAGTGTCAATCACCTGGATTAAGAAATTAGTCTCTAAGAGTCTGCTGGAATACTTGCTGCTTGCTGTGCTGCTTTTCCTGTAGATGCCACAGTCATTGAAGTCAAGCAGGGTCTGCAAACATGATGTTTCCTGTACCTGCAGAAAGAACAATTCATTGGCATTCCTCATACAGGAAGCCTGTAGTAAACACCTACCATAAGACCTCATTCATTGGCTTGACCTGTATTTCTCATCTATAAGCTCTCTACCTACTCATTGTTATTTTTTAATGACTGCACCATCCAGTCATTTCTTTCTTTTACATAGAGGGCAAATTCACCACCTCTCCTTCTTTGCTTAACCCTTCTGAACAGTTGCTAGCCATCCATTGCAGTGCTCCAATTCTCTGAGTCAATCCAAAATGTTTCCATTATAGCAATTGTATCAGTTTTCCAGTTACACAATCCAGTTACTACATGATGCCATCTTTTTAAAGAGGAGTTTGAATTCAGTGTTATTTCAGTAATTATCAGAATTGTTATATTTAAGGAAAAAGTTTGAAATAATAATCAGGCTTATAACTCTACATTTCACATAAATGTAAATTTACTGTTCAATGGAATGTTGCACAGTCTTGTCTACAGTCATGGACCCTGTTTGATGCAAGTTTTCCCATCACTAGTCCAAAAGGAACTAATAACAGGCCTAAAACAGAGTGTATGTATAAATAGCAAGGATGGACAGGGACAGTGGGAGCCTTCTCTGTGGCCTCAGCAGTGTCCAATGGTGCAGGAAGAATCTTGTAATTGCTGTATGATTTAAAGCTTCTACTTCCATGGGTAATAAATGAGATATGATATTTGCACAGTAAAATCATTTTCCATATGAAAAGTTGATTTTTTTTTTTTTTTTTTTACATGGATAAAGGAATGTAGGAGTTTATTACCATTAGATCTGCAAAAAAACAGCTTAAAATCTTATCTCTCTTTTCAGTATTCCAGCTGCAGAAGAGCAATTTTCCTTGTTGTACATGAAAGATCTTTGTCCTTTTCTTTCCACTTTTTATGGGAATAACTATTAATATTATTACTATTTATTTTGTTTACTTTTATAAATGTATATATTTACTATGGTTAGAATTGACTGGGCCATTCAACCAAGTACATCTGTAGTTATAATTTCAATGCAGTGCTTAGATTCTTCACCAGGGGTCATCAAAGGTCTGGATTTTCTTTGTCTATTTAGAGATGTAATAAATGATGAAATTTCGCAACTTTCTTCAGGCCCTGGTGTTTGGAAATGTCCCTATAAACCTCCCACAACCCTATTGCTCAGTTTGTGGTAAATGTACAGTGCACTCTGAAGTCTCATTTCAAATATTTAACTCAACACTGTTTCAACAGAAAACTTAGGCTGAGAATCACTTTTTAATGCATTATTCTTTTGTTTTTAAATGTCCCTTTTGTGCTATTTAAATGAAACTATCAGCAAATGTAGGGGTAACAACAGCTATTCACTCATTGGGACTAAGTGGCAAAACTTACACTAGATCCGAACCTGGATTTCCTCTGTATTCTGGACAGTTTAGCATGGAAATCAGACTTCTCAGCCTTGTCTACATTATAGCCTCTTGCAAAGGTAGCAACAATGAAGAAACAAGAAACAAATGCTCTAAAGAAGCACTTCTAGTACCTTTATGATTCTGGCTAAAATGTACTCTGCTCTGGGTAAAACATGCAGTATAAAATAAGTTAGTTCTTGTTATCTATAGGCTTGGGTCACTAAAGGAATGTAAGACATACACTCCTGGACAAACTTGTCAGCAGTGAAATATCATGTAATATCTCCTCTCATCTGTAAAGACTTTTGGATATGAACTGAAAAAAAAAATCCTTATCATGCCAGGCATCACAGGATGAGTCTCCAAATCTGAATCAGACAACAGAGTCCGTGAGAGGTAAGTGCTGGATGGCAAGAGCAAAACCAGCAGGATCAGGATGAGTCTGAGGTACCTCTTTCTTCTAGTTTCCACAAGTGAATGATGGTACCTCCCTACCCCAAAAGCCTATTGTACAAACAATTATTTTGAAAAGGCTGAGGTAGTCAGATATTGTACTTAAACGATGTATATTAGTATTTGAAGTAGGTAAACCATGCCAAGTATTCAATGATCCTGACAGGTCATTGTTTAGAAAGTAATAAATGTCCTAACACTTCTCTGCCATGGCTAAAAGTCTGGGGTAACCTGCTAGCTGCTCTAAACTTTGTGACTTCTTGTAATACATTACAAGTGTATTTAATGACCACCACATTTCCATTAGACTGAATAACAAACCTGTGTCACATAGGTTAGTCTCTTTCCACATAACCTCATAATTTTGTGTAAATCATTCCTCCCCCCTCTAAGTGTCAGCCACTTTCAAGATTTTCCTACTTTTAAAGCATCCAATTTCATGAGTTCTAATTGCTAATTACCTGTGGTTTCTGTTTCATGCTTACATTATTACATATTTTAAAAGAGATGCACTCATATTAAAACCTGTTCTACAGATATAATTTGCTTCACCTTTGCAGATTTTTAGGTGTCTAAAGACAAATTGGGTCCATGCTGCATCCTGTCACTGGGTCACTGAAGCACTGATAAATTTTCTCTTCTTTGCCCTGTTTTCAGACCTTCTGCAAGCATTTTTATCATTCATACCTATATCATATTCATTTCAAATTGACCAATAGAGTTCAGGAATGTTCAGGGGAGATTTGACTAACAGAAATATTTACAGACAGCTAAATTAGACAAATAAAACTTTATTGCCATTACTCACTGAAAGATGTCTCTAGAAAGATATTGCTAGCACAGCTACATCATCACTTGAGAGGCAGTTTTTTACGTGTCTTATCTTTATTGTTGTTGCAATTTTGTGCTTGCATTTGCAACACTTTCATGAAAATTACTATATAAATCATTTCCACTACTTTTTTTCTGCCCTCATTTAAGTCAAGAAGCTGTATAGAAGAACCCCAAACCCACCATTTATATAGAAAATTAAGAGATACACATGCAAAGGAATGCTTATAGTACTGGGACAACAACAACAACAAAAACACCACCAACAAGAATCTTCCTTTTAAGTCCAGTTTTCATATGGTTCTTGCATGTTCCACAAGTCACCTTCTGGCCATTTCTAAAGTCTCAAAAAGATGACAGACTGCTATATTTGATTTATCAACGTGATCAGGACAGGCTCAAGGTAACTAGACATAAAACTTACATACTTCGGCTGAGATCAGTGCATCAATTCTGATTTACACCAGCTGATCAGCCACTACTAATTCAATAAAGGATTATTCTCTCTGTTTAAGGAATATTTTTATTGCTTATTTCTGGACAAGGGTATAATAAGTTTCAAGTGAAAAACATCTATTTAACAATCTAGATGAAGAGTAAGAGAAAAGAAGCAGGATACAGCAATGAATATAATATCAGCATTGATACAATCATACATCCTTTTTGAAACTAATTCCAAAAGATAATCCACTTTGGTGGAAAGATAATGAAAGCTAATTTAAAGAGCAAGTGAGAACAGAGCTTGCCTGACTTTAATTTCATTTGTCTTAGTATGAAGTGTGTGTCAACAGAGATACAAGCAAGAAAAGTGTTCAGCAAACACAGTGCCTGTGACTGGGTAGCTATCATGAAATACACTGACTGTGTATAAAAAGATCCTAAGAGTTTCCTGTTAGTTTTTCCTACTTGGTCCAGTCTTCAGTTGCTTAGAATTCTCCATGTATGCTTCACATATACATCTACAAGAAGTAACAATACATTCTCTTTCTCTCTAATAGCAGAACTCTAATCATGTATTTCTAGTGCCTTTAATGATCTACAGTGGCTGACCACTTCTTTCTGCGATGCTACTGTTAGATCATGGAACATTGTAAACTGAAGTGATTTCAAGTAACCCCGAGAGAAGACCATTGTCATGCTCCTAAACTGTACCTGGGAAAAAAGTATTTTGCCAGCATTTTCTTACTTGGTTTTACCTCACAGATCTCAGAATATTTATGTGGTAACATTAAGGAGAAAGCTCAAGTGATGTCAACACTCCTTATACAATTGTGAAGGATTTTTTTTTTTTATCTTCAGAACTAATGATAGCAATTAGATATTTGAAGACTCTGTTAGTCTCAGTTTTGCAAACAGGTCTTGCTCAGCTTAGCTATGAAGTCACTATTAATTTTTGAAATTTTGACTCCTCTTCTAGGGATGAAATGATCTGACTATGTCTAACTGGGATTTAAAAACAAAATCAAAACAAAATCAAAATCAAAACAAAACAAAACAAAACAAAACAGGCCATATAGACAGAAATTTATGGGAATAAGTGATTACTGGAAGTAGGGAGAGGACCACAAGCTATAGGAAAATCTGCATAAAGCTCAGATCTTAACTTGCCTCATTTTATACAAGAAAAACTTATAAAGATAACAAGAAGATGAGTGCCGATCTGCAGAATCAGTTTCTCTGAGTTTACTTTAGTGTTGGTCTCCAACAGAACCAAAGCTGTATTGCATTATTCAACAGATACGTCTGACACACTTGGTTCATGCTATCTGGCTTCTTCTCTTGGACCTAACAGAGCTTAAATTAAATTTTTTCACATACCTATTGTGGAATAACTTTTCTCAGAATCAGATAAATACAATGATGAATAAAACAACTTTCTTCACTTCTACCCTCCTGTGATACTCAAATTCAGTGAAGACTGTCAACTTGTCTGAAGAATTTCTTTTAGCAAAGGAAGAAATTTTTGGAACCATCTCTGAGACAACAAAATTTGGAACAACAAATTTGATATCTGACTTAGAATGGTACTCAAGGCAACAAAAAAATCAGTTTGTCTGTACTGGTCTTTCATTTGCAAAAATGTAACAAAGTGAAAAACAAACCAATTCATTCTGGATGTTAGTTTACTTACCTATTTCATTGAAAGAATGGGAAATGTTGCAGGCATTGTGTCCTATGTTTTGAATTATCCCTTAAATCTGCAGTGCAATAATAATGAATTTGGCAATTTAAGGTATGAGGATGCTTGTGTTGGGAGCTTTACTATCCCTCATTATCTTTGGAAAGGGTTTAAGTGATTCATTTTTCATTTCTTTCTTTCTTCTACCTAGAAGACTGTTTTAAGAGATGAGATGTGTAGCATTTATCCACAAATGCACTCCCCTGAATACAAAAAGTTTCTGTGTTAGAGCAGGTAAAAAAATGGGGGCGGGGATGGGGTAGGAAGCTATGATAGTATGATAGTAACAAGGACTACTAACTGCAGAGCAATACTACAATTGAAACCGCTCTTCAAAAAGAACAATGTTATGAGATCAAGGCTCATCTAAATGCTTTAATTTATGTGCTCTGCTGAATAAAGCTGTAACCGTTTAGAAGACAATTGTAAAGATGTTTCTGTTTAGAAAGCAACTAGTATATTAAAAGCAATTAGTACATTGATTTTAAGACTGCTGTTTTCTTTGATTGACTTTAGAAAACTACTGGGTTAAGAGTATTCAGCTTTATCTTTTATACATATAATTTTTCAAGAGCATATAACATAACTGCAAATGCAAGGAATTATGCTAAAACAGTTTCTAAATTCATTGCTGCAATTAGTAGAGTGGATCCAGAGGAAGGTGATAAAAATGGTCAGAAGGCTAGAGTACCTCTCCTGTCAAAAAAGATCAAGACAGTTGGGGTTATTTAGTGTGAAGAACGGAAGGCTCCCAGGAGATCTCTAAGCAAAAGAGGGCGTACAGGAAAAATGGGGAAAGACACTTTATGGGGTATGTAGTGATAGGATCAGGGATAATGGTTTTAAACTTAAATAGGGTAGTTTTAGATTAGATATAAGGTGGATGAGGCATCCCTTGAAGTGTTCCAGGTCAGTTTGGATGGGACTTTGAGCAACCAGGTCTAGTGGAAGGTGTCCCTGCCCATGGCAGGGTGGTTGGAACTAGATGATCTTGAAGGTCCCTTCCAACCCCAAACATTCTGTGATTCTGTGTTTCTAAGTACAGTAGGCCAAGACATGGGGGGATTTCTTTGGTCAAATGTGGAAGCCAGATTAATCATAAAGATAAATTTACATTTTAAAATAATGAATTCAGTAGACAATTATCCCTACAAATAGGTAGATTCTATGAGAAACAGGTAGATATACCCTAGCTAACCCATTTTAAGTTAATAGGGGGGCAAATCAAATAAAATTAATTGTCCGTAGAAAGCAATAGCTCTACAGAAAGTAAAATAGTACAATACAATGAGTAGTCATAGAACCAATTCCCATTCACTATCCCTACTAATTCTTGCAGAAAAACAATATGATGTTTTTATTTCTATGAGTTTTCATTTCCATATATTTTAATGTGCTTTCTATGTCATTTTATTTTATTTTATTTTCTAAATACATAGAAAAATTTATAATGTTTTCTGGAGTGCTTGTGACATCCACTCATAGTATGTAACAAGGATCATTAATTTGGTTTGAAAGATTCTTCTAAAGTCTTTAAAAAAGAGGAAGGGTGAGAAGACTTTTGGTCATCTAGATCTAGTTTCAGTCATCTGCATATCTTTTTCATGTCCTTTACTTGAAATGCGATATATTTCCCCTCATTTAGTGCAATATTGTATTGCAATCCCTTCAGCTGACTGTTATCACATGGCAACAACATATTTTCATATGCACCATGTCTTTACCTTCCTTTTCAGGTAACTTTGAATATAAGGTGTTGTTAAATCCTGACGTATCTTGTGTTTTCATAATGTGTTTAAAAGTATTTTTTTAAAGGCATTTGAGAGCAAATGCATTTAAGCACCTGTCTGCCTGTCTGCTGCTTGAGTTGATTTCCAAGGAAGAAATGCATTTATAATGGAAATTAGTTTATTATTATTATTATTATTTTATATTTTTTATTTTTCCATGATGTTGTAATTTAAGATGGACAATGCAGCTGGTACCTTAGTTTATGCTGTTCCCTCCTAAATCTCCTCTTTGACTGATAGTGTATTTATAGGATATGGAAATAGTACTTCTTTGCTCCTAACTAGTGCTTCAGTTAGAATCTGATGGAGTTATTGACTGGGTCTATATTTTAAAAAACAGTTAATTGGGAAACTTAAAATATCTTTCCCAAACAGAAGCTCATTGTGTTTACTTTAAGAGTACCTGCTGTACATGAACGTAAAGTCTTGACATTGTTAATTGCTTTTTATCATGCAAAAACATTCCAAGATGTTCCAGGGACAGGATGTTCAGAAATTTGATAAAGGATCTCAAATGTTTTCTTCAAACCCAAATATCTATGGTGAATGTTTTTTGCTATTCAATACTCTCTGTACCAATATTTCCAGGGTGAAGATCTTCTGGGTTAAAAATCAAGCCTGCTCTTCACCTCAGATAATTCCTTTATTCCTCTACAAAAAGGTTTCAAGGCCCTATACCTGCAAGAAACGAATGATTTCTCTGTCCTTCTCATTCTGGAAATCTCTCAACACTTCGCTAATTTTGATATCTTGATCTTGATCAGCTGATCAGCTGTCAGCTTTCCTAGATTTTAACTTTCTATTTTCAATTCCTTGTGACTTGAGACAATTCACTGGTTTGAAATGTTTACATTCTTTTATGGGGGCAATGCATTTTTTTTTTTTTTTTTTTTTTTTACCTATTTTTACCTATATTTTCTGTCACCGCTGCCTGCTTTCAGGTTACCTAATCAGAGGAGTCCCACTTAAACTTCCATTTCTGATTGCATAAGTTCTGGGGTCATGGCATCTATCCTGCCTTCTTTTGACAGTTGCCTGAAGCCCAGAGCAGTTCTGAAATCCAGTAAATATTTTATTTGATATTTCAATAACTATAGTTTTATGATACAGAATTGTAACTAATGGCTCTGAATACTGATACAGCCTGAATGCAATCTGACTTGGGAGTCCTCACAAAAGCTATGTGTCATGAGTTATTCATCCCAGGGATCATCCAGGGAGGACGTTTAGATGCTGCTTGCTTGCCCCTGGGCAGTTGGTATCCCAGGGCTGACAAGTGGGTCAAGCACAGAATTTCAGTAACAGCAAGGAGGTCCACCTTGAACTCTGCTCTGGTGAGGTGGCCAGGAGCACTCTTCAAACTGTCTCAGAGCATGAGAAAGAACACATTAGCAGGAATCAGCATGCTTGTGAGGCTATTTTGGCCTACTTTATTTACAATTATTTTAAACAGAGCCTCTATCAGGTGAGCTGATAGAACAATTTTTAAAGGAAAAAGTAGACATTTTCAACTTGCTGCACAGTATAGAAACTCATCCAGCCAACACAGTAGTAACATATTTTACATTCCTTCTGAAGATCTTTTACATATACTATTATTTGTACCAATGGGTTTTGACATCTTAACTATAGACAAAACCAAAGAGTGTAGCCACTCTGTGAGGCACAAAATCATGCCATAAAAGATTGTTGACATCAAGGAATTAGTCTTACATGTAAAGGCCACTCTTTATTGTTTTCCTGTGTTTCCTTTTTATTCTGTAAAATCAACCACCACCAAGAAATGCCAAAATATATATTAGCAAATAGCTTATTACGTAACCACTGCCATTCTGTAATATTCTAGTATGAGGCAAGAACTTTTTCAAATCAGAGACTGAAGAGATATTTATGAATATTTAGTGATGGAGTTTGTTGCTTTTCAAACTTTTTTTTTTTTTTTTTCCCAAATAAAAATGTCCTTTTCTCACAATGAAATTGAGCAGTGTGGTATAATAGAGATTAAAAGGAGTAGGTGTAAAAGTTTAAGAATAGGGCAAAAAAGCAGAGTATGAAAGTTTGATCCAAAGATTTACAATTACAAAATCTCTCTGTGATTTCAATAGTCCTGTTCTTCTAGATGAAATTTAGGATAATATTTAGTTGTGGGGTTTACACAGCATGCATTCTGCTTAAAAATCAGTGGTAGCAAAGTATCTCAGAAGTTTCTGTGAGGCTTTTTCCACTGGAAGGTAAAAATCTTTCATTACAATCTGAATAATATAGTTCCTGGTTGAGAAAAAATTTATTGTCTCCTTGGTCAACTTTTGTAAAATTCTGATAACGAATAGTTTCATCTGTTAAAAAATTACAACAGCAAAGAATAATAGTATACTTTATTGTTTTGAGCTAATAGAATAAAATCAAAATCCAACATTTCTTGGAAGCTTTAGAGTGGTGTCAGAACACATAGTGAAAATACTGTGAAATCTGGACCCTGTTTTACTACTGCTGATCATGACTCAAACCAGACAGAAATATCAGAAAAAAAAAAAAGACAATTTTCCTATCACTTGCCATATTGGTGATTTTTATTTTTGCATTCTCTTCCAATCACAGCCATGCTGCAAATTCATGCAGTTAGTTTGCACCATTTTACTGTAGAAACCGTACAAAAACATGTCTGGAATTCAATCCAAATAGCTCCTAGAAAAAAACAGTTGTGTTAAATTTTATTCCAAGTTGCATACATACTTCAGCATCCCTAGCTCTTTCTAAGTATCTCTTATGGCAACTTTAACGCAATGACAAACCCTCAAATTTGACAGCTGCGTCTTGAAGCCTTTTTAGCTTACAATTAATGGAAGTTAGACAAAGATGAAAGATGTAGGTGAAAATAGTTTCTCTCAGCATTTCTAGAGAATTACTTTATTTCTTTACTTATTCTTTATTTATTACTTTAATTACGTAACATTATTATCATACAATGATTACAAAAATGGGATTAATGATTAGCCATGAACTATGTAATTCACAAAGCTTTCTTCTGATGTTTACTTTAAAGGCCTTTTTCCATTGATGCAACATATGAGAAGAAATAAAAGGTAAATGACATCTATCTAAGAACCTGTCTCATCTCTCAACCCCTAAGAGATGTCTTTGCAACTGAGAAGAAATTGCTGTGTTTCAAGGTGCTCCCTTCTCAGCTGAATTCAGAATCTCCTAATCACCTCAGTACAGATTTCACTGTAATTTCACTGTGTAAATGAGTCCTTTTTATCCCACTTCATCTCACTTTTTAAATGATTAAGCACTAAGTTCCTCCCTTCATTCACTTTAAAGGTTATCTTATGGTTTGGAAAGTTAAGAACATGACATTGATGACAGATTTCTACGCATCTGTTTGCAGATCACTTGAAGTTTCTACATACTCTCTGTGTTGTTTTCCATAACATCACAGAGAAGAATCTCAAAGTAAAGTGTAACTGCTAACCTAATTCTTCAAGATCTAAATTCATCCAGATATTTTTATACTAGGAAGAGTATTCGAGTCCTTAAATTCATTACTCCAAAGAAGCAGATCTGCACACACTTTCTAGCAGTCATCTTCTGAGGCTGAATGCCTGATTCCATCTCGACTAATATTAGTTTATGTTCACCTGGTTTCAGGGACTTTAAGGAAAGAGTTGTGGGATGGTAACCATCCACATTAACCCACTACATACAAGATCAATCTCAGCCTGAAAAGGAAAGAAGAACAATCTTTTAAGCTGACTTTAAGAGGTCTTTTCAACTTAGTCTATACCTTGTACTGCTCCAATTTATTTTCATTTCTGGAGAAGAAAACTGGTGTCTCAGTCTGTTAGTACACCTAGGTATCACAACCCTTCACATATCAATAAAGCACACAACACACTCCTGATAAAAGCGAGCAGTCTATGTCTTTCCTACGTAAACACAGAGGTAATTTCATGGAAACAAATTACACATCTCCAAAATGAAGGTAAAATAGTTCAAAGCCACGACAACTAAATATTAAGAGTGGAAGCCAGAAAACAAAATTAACATTGTTGAACAGTGCACAGGACTGAGGCCACTAAATTTAGTAAAGATCACATACCAGTTAGATGAGGTACATTATCAGTTTCAGGAATGATGGCACTGTTTCTTGGAATCCTATGACTCAGCAAGGTTATTTGGGTTAGCATAATATCGGATTTTTTTAAGAATTTGTGTATTTTTACATCTTGTGCAACTGTCACATTACTAGGACTGCTGCTCTGAAACAGGTAGGAGCCTTATACCCTGTTTTGTTTTGGTTTTTGGTAAAGCAACAAAGTCCTTGGAATGGTAGAACAAGTGAATGCTTGAAGTATATCTGCTACCACAGATTTGCCTGTTTGTAATTTTACCTTTCATTTTCAAGATGGTTTTGAAGTAACTTAATGGCTTTTGGTTCAGAGGGAACTTCTCACTGTATTTTTTAGAAGTTGTTTTGCAGAACAAGCTTAAGAGACATTGGAGTTAAAAATGGGATGAAGAGACCTTTGCTGATATCCCCAAGAATGTTTTAAATGGGCAGCTGCTTCTTCCATTGTAGTTTAACTGTGATTTATTTCCAGTCTTGGGACCCAGACTTGTGCACCTTCTTGAGGATGACTGTCCATAGGTATCAGTGATAACTGCTTAAACAAGTGTGAGTTGCTTCGATGCTACTTTATAGAGGGTAAAATACAATAAGTACACATCAAAAGTAGTGACAAAGTATTCAGTCCAACCTTGCTTCAACCTTCTTCATATTACCATCCTCTTCTGGATGCAACATAAATCCTCTAGAGCTTCTACCTTACAACATTTTTCGGGGAATCTCTTTTTCTTGGAGTCATGTCCACTGCTGCAAAAGCAAGGCAGCAGCAGATTTTGTCTCTTCCTTCTCACCTCAGAGAAAGCTTCCTTTCCCCACATAACACTTTTTCATCAGTAGTCTTCCCTCAGCTTTGCTTTTACATCATAGGCACCAGCTGACATTTTGTTTACTGTCAGCAACTGGCATTATCTTTGACCAAGATAGGGAGTTTCCTAAACCCATGACCCTCTCCTCAACACAGATTTCAAACAATAATATGTAGCAATAAGGGTGGCCAAAGACACAATGAGTAACATGAAAATATACATGAAACTAGGGAGAATGGCTGATTCACTCATGGGCCATGCTGTCATCCAGAGGAACTTAGACTGGAGAGGTAGGCTGACAAAATCTCATGAAGTTCAATAAGAGTTCAGAGTCCCGAGGCTGGGGAGAAAGAACTCCAGGCACCAGTACATGCTGGGTGCTAGCCATCTGGAAAGCAGCTCCATAGAAAAGGACATGGGAGTCCCAGTGGACACCAAGTTGAACATGGACTAGCAATGTGTCCTTGCTTCTAAGAAGGCTATCAATATTCATGTCTGCAAGAAGCGAAGTATAGCCAGCAGGTCAAGAGAGATGATCCTTTCCCTCTACTCAATGTTGACGAGGTCACACCTGGAGTACTTTGTCCAGTTCTGTGCACCCCAGTACAAGAGAGATGTGGGCGTACTGGAGAGAGTCCAGTGGAGGACCACTAAGATGATGAAGGTACTGGAGCACCTCTTCAGTGAGGAAAGTCTGAGAGAGCTGGGGTTGTTCAGCCTGGAGAAGGCTCAGGACGATCAATGTGTATAAATGCCTCAAGAGAGGGTGCAAAGAGGACTGAGCTAGGCTCATTTTCAGTGGTGCCAAGTGGTAGGACAAGAGGCAATGGACAAAAACTGAAGCACAGGAGAGTCCATCTGAACATCAGAAGACCCTTCTTTACTGTGCAGTTGACCAAGGACTGGCACAGATTGCCCAGAGAGGTTGTGGAGTTTCTCCCCTTGGAAATCTTAAGCCTACATCCTCTACAATCCCAAACATGAATCCATTCTGGGCCACAAGTGGTTAGAGAGCAGCACTGAGGAAAAGGACTGGGAGGTGCTGGTGGATTAAAAGCTCAGTGTGGCCTGGAAGTATGCACTTGCAGCCCAGAAAGACTACCATATTGTGAACTGCATCAAAAGATGTGTAGCTAGCAATTTGAAGGAGGTAGTTCTCAAAACTCAAGTACTGTGTTCAGCTTCGGTGCCTACAGCATAAGAAGCATATAGACCATATAACGTAAAGGGGTCCTACAGAAAATATGGGGCAGGACTCTTTTTCAGAGTTTGTAGAGATAGGCCATAGTAATGGTTTTAGCTAAAAGAGGGTAAGTTGATAGGTTTATATTAGATTTTAGGAATAAATTCTTCCCTACAAAGGTAGTGAGGCACTAACACTGGGTCCCCAGAGAAGTTGTGGATGCCTCCTTCCAAGAAGCTTTCAAGTCAGTTTGGATGGGGCTTTTGGCAACTTGACATAGTGGAAGGCATCCCTGCTGATGGCAGGGTGGGTAGAACTAGATGATTTTTAAGGTTTGTTCTGACCCAAACCACCTGGTAATTCTATATTGAAAATCCAGCTGGACATGGTCTTGGGAAACTTGCTCTAGGTGTCCGTTCTTGAGTACAGAAGGTTGGACTTCATGACCTTCAGAGGTTCCTTTCAACCAAATGGTTAAGACCGTTCTGTGATTCTTGGATTCCATGAAAGCTTATTAACCTTCACTGAAGAGTTGTTGACACACCCATCAACATCACAGACTTTTCTTCAGCTTCTAAAGTTCCCTATAAAATATGGCTTTACGGTTTTCAGGGCTGCTTGATGCTGCTTGACCTTGTATAGACAGTCTAGAAGGTAATCCAGCCAATATGTTTTTCCAATTTATCCCAACTTAGTAAGTGCAGACTTTTGAATCAAAATCATCTTTGCTTTTACTCAAACTTGGTGCAGAACTTGGTTCTGCTTCTCAACCCTTTTTCAAGCTATGGTATGAATATATTTTTGGGGGCTATCACATGTAAGCTATGCAAAGAATTCACCAAGAATGTGACCACTTGGAAGGTGTTGTCTGGCGTCATTTCTCACCCTGTTGTTTACAGAATGCCCTTGTACCCTGTTACATTTTGTTGTCATGAAAAGATGCATGTTTGGGATTCCCAGGTGCAGTTTCCAGAATTAATTACTGGAGCCTCTAAGGAGACTCAGTGAAGCGAAGAACCTCCTGACTTGCACATAAAATACAATCCTGCAGCAATAGGGTATCACACACTTACACAGGTTAAATGTTGTACAGACAGGTGACACACTTCTAACACACTTATTAGCTGCCACTTTTCATCAAGCATTTCATCTTCTTTGCTGAAGAAATAATAGCCTACTACAAGAGATCATGAAATGCTGTTGCACAGAGATCTTGTTATCCTAGATGTCTGTGTGAATTATAAACATAGCATCATGTCAGGTGCTCTTTGTCCCCCTTTTCTCTCACTCCTGATAATTAGTTGAAACTCAGCACTCAGTAATACTGCCTTTGTTAAATGCCTGAAGGATGAGGTAAGGCTATAGGATTAAGTCCAACATTTTGTAGTCCCACACATAGTCTAGCAGGGAGAAGCCTTCAGAGGAAAAAAAGCAAATTACTCACTTTTTCTCTCCTTTCCAACCAAATCCAACTACATGAAATTTAGATGAGCTTTTATTATTGGCTCTTACTAGGCCTGATTCATGTTTATGCCAAACTCTCTCTGTACAGAATTATAGCATATCACTTCCAGTTCATTTCAGTACAAACAGTGCCTGAATTAAGGTTAATAATTTTGTTACATTTTTATAGACTTTACTATTATCCCCTATTCCAGAAAAAATGAAAAAAAGAAAGAATAAAAAAGGAAGAGAAAATAGACATTCTTCCTGACTTTGCAGTTAGGCTTTCCCCGCTTCCCATGAAGACTGAGGGACCAGTAAATACAAAGTACTCCTTTCCAGTGTAAGTTGTGAAGTTAGTTATGTCAGAGAAGAGTGGATGCATGAACCTGCTTTGCCAAAATTGTAGTGTTCATGTTAACTTGCTATTAATGGGTACATACGGTAAAGTGACATTGAGAATCTGCTCAAAGATTTAGATTAAATTGGAACAAGGCTCTCAGGCAATGTGAGCATAAAATCAATGTGACTAATACAAATTTGGAAGGCAACAAACCACCACTGGATTATATTCCAAATTATAAGCAGTCTACATCTTCCAATAAGTAATAATATCACGTGTCTTTGATGATGTTTGCAATGGCTTTACCTGGACAGAAACGATATAATTTTTTATAGTTGTTCCCAGTAAATAGAACTCCAAATTAAGGTTAATGATGTATTCTCCTCTTGTTTTAGAGCCTTGAGAACTCTGAAAGGAAAAACACTTTATCAATTTCTGCATGTCCTTCTTGTGTCTCTGTACATATATACTATAGAGGTATATTGTACTACAACTATTTTTTATTAATTTCTTTGCCATTTTTCCTCAAAAAGTCATGCTTACAAGCCTTTTCAATCAAAAAAAAAAAAATAGTTTAAATTGCCTGTAATCAATCCCCTGTTACTGACAGCTTAAAATAATTGTAATTTTTCTTGCAATTCAAACCTATTTATTAGAACCCTTTAATTCCAGGCTGAATGTTCATGACTCTTTTCAGGTGGAGAACTAGGCTGTAGATCTGTCACCTCCTTTGCCCTTTGATTCTTTAAAGGCGTGTGTGTTTACAACTCAGTTCATTCTCACCAGAGCAGTCAGGCCTCCCACGACACATAGTTAGCAAGAAAGGAGATGTAGTTTTTCCATTCACAGGACCACTGTTTCCCAGTGAGACTTAGGAAGAGCAGCTTAACACTACATGTGATGTTTGGTGTTACTAGCAGCACCCTGATCTTGAGACCATAATTTGATTAAACTGAATAAACTAGCTAGATAGAAATTTCATGTTTGCATTCATGTAATTTAGTTATGGCATGTTTCAAGGAAATTGGCAAAAAGTGCCTGAAACTTATCAGTGGTTTATTTTTCCTTTTAGGTTAAACAAAACGTTCAATGCAAATTTAGAGTTGAGTACGATTTTCAACAGGGCATACTTCAGTTATCCTAACTGTCTTCTTTTGCAAGCAGAAAGGGAAAATTTCACATTTGTTCTGCTCCAAAATTAGTAACATGTTTAGTGTGCTTTGTCAATCTGATGATTTAAGTTCTACCCCCTTACAATTCAGATCAAGAAAGTAGCATGTATACAACTGGTAAAGTACTGATTTTGACACTTTATGTCTGGAAGAATTTCTGAGCAACAAAAGAGGAAACACAGTATAGTTAAAGATTTGTCCTCTACTTTCTTGGTACTCACCTTAGCATAACAGAATATTCCAAAGCCTTTAAATACAAACAAACAACAGTAATAAAAATAAGTATTAGATTGACCAGTAGAAATTCATTTCATATAGTCTGTTGTGTATGTTGTGCAAAAAACAGGTACTAGGCCTCTTCAATTTTTTCTTAGTATAGGTGGCCAGAATTACAATAAAGACAAACCTACCAACTACAGTGTCTAACTCCCAGCTGGTCAGCTTCCTGAGGATCCTTTTTGTGGTGGGATTCCCAGGCGGCACAAAGTTACAATAATTGTTCATCTGTGCAGGCAGCATCCTTGAGAGAAGCACAGGCTGCATTCAGCCCTGAGCAACACTGGTTGCCCAGTTGCTTCAGAAGATCTTTCACCTTCAGTGTGCTGGAAGGTTACATGACCAGCAGGCCCCACACTAGCAAGCCCTTGGGACAAAGTAGCATAAAAGTCACTTGTAGTCATAATTTTCATCAAGGGTCTTTTTTCTCATCTAACAACCTTCATCAGTATTGACTTGAACCATAGCCTTGCATAAGGCCATCATTCAGAGAAAGCAAAAGGCTTCACAACTCCACCAGTGAGGCATGAAAAACTGATCAGTCCAAGTAGTTTAGCTTCAAGTAGTTTAGCTTCAGCTTGTTCCTGTGTTAAATGTCCCCTTGCAAGTCACATAAAGTGAAACTACAACGAAGGACATTGAATTGGCAAGCTCAATCTTTTTATCTTTTTTTTTTTTTTTTGTTTGGTTGGTTGGTTCTTTGAGCTATTGAGCTTAGCCTCACTGACTGTCACGTTGGTGTTAGGGATCAAAGAAGAAAGTGTAAAGTAAAGGCAGCTAGGCCCCAGTTATGTAAGCCTATTTTAGCTAAACACAGACAATCTCCCCCAACTTCACTCAAAGCAGGTTTACTCAGCAGTGAATAAAGCATGCGGTTTCCATGAAGAAGGTGCACTAAGCTGAAGAGTCCAACTGTGAGCACAAATTCTGCATCTAAAAGTTTCTGCAGTGAACAGCATTTTTGAGTAATTAAGAACAAGTTCAAATAGCAGAAGAAGTGTAGCAACAGGCAACAGCAACACAGTCAAATTGTGTGCCAGCCTTTTCTTTCTGGTTCAAACTTCAAACTGCATTTGTGTTAGTTTCATAATCTGACTTTATTGTAAATGTTGCTTCAGCTTTAGTTAGTGTACTTATGGTAGAAATTATTGTTATTGTTGAGATTTAATTTCAGCAGGTTCCCTAAAATAAATTTTATAATTTTACTACAGTTTCCATTCAATATATATCTAGATCAAAAGATCACCACCATATCTAATCCTTGTTATGACTGTCTTATATAACAACAAAAGAGAAAATAGGAATTGAAGCTAAGCAACATTTAGCCAGTATCCTTTGCTTGGCCTCTAAAGAAAGACTAAAAAAATGTGTATGATAGAATGCAGTTTCAATAGATTTGAAATTACTAGAGCAATATCCCCTCTTTGCAGAAATGATTTGACTCCTCATTGGGTAGAAATTAAACTAATCATAACTAAACATTTAGCACTATATTAGTGACATCTAACCGTATTCCTGCTTCCCTAAAGGAGTAAGCCAGTCCAGTATTACAATTTTAACTTTTGCCCAGAATCATTACTCAGTCACTCCTAATTTAACTTCCATTAAATCAAAGTATCCTCCTTCCCCTTCTTCTAACTGAAGATAGCTATTGCAGAATTTTAGTCTGCTACACCGTGTGGAAGGTTAGCACATGAAATCACAGTGCTTTCAGTCTTCTTATCATGATAGTAGATGTGTCAGCCACAGTTCTAGCAGCAACTTTGGCAGTTTTTTTTGTTTGTTTGTTTGTTTGTTTTTTTCCAACAGAGTTATGCTGGAGAATTTTGAGGCATTGAGGAGGCTGGGCCACCCTGGATTCCATGAATTTAAATAATCTCACCATGCCTGTACCTGGAATAGTTAAAGTTGGGGGATTTACATGTGTAAGCATCCTACAGCGTGCCTACTAATGAACAGGTTCAAGTATGTTTTTGGCAGAATGAGAAAAATGCATGATATTGAGGAAATGGTTACATTTTCATCTGTCTACCTAGATATAGTGCTTTATCCTGTGTATCTAGTTGCAACCATGCATGAGGTTTGCATTTTCTAGTTATAACAAAGGTATGTGGAACTTTTAACTAGACACATAGAAAGGCATTCTTTGTTACAGTTCACTGAACTAGCCCAACTCATTTGTGAATCATTAATGATATTGACTGCCAGGTAAGTTTACTTTGGCTGTAAATCTATAAATGGCATGGGAAGATGTGGTAGAATTATTTTTCATACCTTGCTTTTAAATGAGAACATTATACTTTCAGGAACGATAGATGCAAAATATAAATTAAAATTTTGGAAGAAGGCATAGCAACCTCAAAAATCTAGCTTTTTTTTTTTTTTTTTTTTTTTTTTTTTTTTTTTTTCCATTCTGTAGTATTAACTATTAGCATTGTATTTCCTGTAGCTTTTTATTAGTGAGTGAGTGTATAGAGTCCTGCAAAAACAGTCCACTTTAAGACTTCCAATTATGCAAGATACTTTTTTCTGTTGCTTCTTGAGGAGGCTTATTTACAGTGGTTAACAGATAGAGTTTAAAAATATAGTTGTGCTGCAGGTAATTCAAAATGCATTTGGTGTTATTTTGGGTGATGAAGTGATCCAAGGTAGGAAATGACAGCTTCTTTAATGAATCTTAACATGAAGAAGTATCACAGCATTTTCCTGATTTGTCTAAGAATCATGGCCTAGGAAAATCGATATAGTGTTTTCATGCAGACATAGTAATTCTAACCTGAATATAAGATATATTTTAATTAGGTGCAGTAAATACGAATAAATTCATATTCAAATGAAAGAATATTCCATATTGCTTATATGTTCTTCCTTATTGAAGGATCTACTTGTATAGCAAATATTAGCTTAAATAAATTATTTTTCAACAGGGCACAGTTGGTATGAATACAGGAATAGACTTAGTCACAGGTGCATGGGAGAACTCCTGTAACCAATTACAAGCAACAAAATAACTCCACCCTGGAATTTCCATTCATAAGAAATTCTCATGTTTCAAAATGGTGTTTTGTTCTGAATTAGGAAATAAAAAGAAACAACAACACTTTACAGAAAAATAAAAAAAAATCAGGCAACTTGATATGCTCTGCAGGAACATAGGAAGGATTGCAGGATATAATTAAAAAAACGATCCGGCTTAGGCACCCAAGCCAAGAAAAGCACGTGACTTTGAGATATTTCAGGCCATGTTACAACCCAGTGTGTACAGAACTGGTACAATTATAATTTTAAGGGCTCTATCAAGGAGAAAGACTGAATGGTGAAACACTAAAATTCAGGAAATCAAAGTTCTTCATAGTTGCCCACAGGATCCACTAGCAATTTTTTCTAAACCATGGGGCAAGTTTCCTATATTAAATTAAGATACAGTGCGAATAAGAATTCACTGGGCAAAACTTGGTTTTAGTAAGCCTTTTCTAAGGTCACACACTTACCAGTCAGTGAATTTGGCCTCACTGGTTTTGGTTCTGTTTATGGTTGACTCGGGGCAAATCTTCCAATAATTTCATAGTAAAATCAGCCTTGAACATTACTTTCAAAGACCTCTTCACAAACTGTTTTTTTTTTGTTGTTGTTGTTGTTGTTGTTTTATTTTTTATTTTTTTTTAAATAAAAAAAGTATTTTACCTTTTTTTTTTTTTTTTGGTTGTTCATATTTTTCACTATTCAGACTAATTTAATATTCTTTAAAAGTTGAAGTATATTTCCCTAATGCATAATGAAAATAGATTCTTTTTTCCGTACATTAGATGCTCTGAAACAGCTTCGTAACAGTTAGAAACACAAACTATTCTTAATGTTAGATATGCTGCTGTAGCGAGAGAGAAAAGTAAAACAGTGTTTGACTGTTTGATTGCAGAAACATATGAATGAAGAAAGAATAAAAACTATCACAGCACAAAAATGTAATTAAATGTTCTTATTTTATTTGTGCCTCCACCCAGGGTGTAAACACACAGAGGCACTCATTTGTCTTTACAAATCTCTAGCTTCACTTGAATAATAATTAAGTGTAATCTTAAAATTCTAACCAAGGTGTTTTTTAGAAGAAATCTTTGAGACATATATATATATTTCTGTTTCTGTTTCTAATTATTCTAATCCACACAAATGCTAGCAGTTTTATGGAGAAGGACAATTACTCAAGCAGTCTTCTTAAAGGCATCTCAAAATAAGACATTCTAATAATCACGTCTTTGAGATATATTTTTCCAGTTTTATTTTCTACCATGTGCAAATACCTTTTCCTTCTTTTTACCTTTTACATTAAAAAAAAAAGTATTTTATGAAACAGGACAAAATAATTTATGATTATATGAAAATTAACTGTAATAAATCATAAAATTTTACACATACTAGTAGAGAAAAAACATAACTCTTTTGAAAAATTATTTTTCATGGTTTGTAACAGATACCTCTTTAGAGCAAATATCAACCAGATATACATTATGGAAAATTGAGTTCTTATCTGTATATGTAAGCATCTATAAATATGTAGAAAATCCTGTAAGGTTTTGGAAAAACATATTCCCACTTTTTCTCTTTAATGAAGTGCTTCATGTAAAAAATACTACAGTTGCTGCTTTCTGTTTATAATAGAGGGATTTTTTTTATTACATAAAACCCCACCCAGCTAATTTTAAATTGTGGTCTTTTTCTTTTGCTTTATCTGTTCTTAGAAAATAGAAAATATATAAAAAATTCATGCAAACAACAAATAAGTGCTGTTTGAATTATCTGCTGTAAAATTACACAGGGAAAACAGAGAATAAACAGTTAAAATGTAATTTTAAAACTCATTCACACCTCTTCAAAGAAAGTTGAAAATACAATACAATGTGACAGATGGTCTCAGCACTACAATACTTCATCATCCAGTACTAAGAAACCACAATCCCTATATGTATGTGTGTATATATACATGTACATATATATACATAGAGAGGGAGATCCAAACACGTGCACACCCATGCACTCACACGCACAAAAATACCCATGTGCTATTTGAGATTATATTTGAAACTCCAGTTTAGACCCACTTCTAATACACATATAAAGATACCATGAGTCTGAAAACAGAGAATTGTATAAAAAGAATGATTGTAAATAATTTCATTAGAATATTGTTTAATGCCCATTGTCTAAAATAACTTCATTTCTTAGATATGAATCCCTTTAGAAAGTTAATATTATCCAGCAACTAGAGGAACAACACAAAAATCACCAAGGTGTAAGTATTTGCATATAAGTCAGTAACTGGCATTATGCATTTCATTATCACGAGCACCATTTTCATTGTAATATGTGACAAACATGGTTCCCTATCCAAAACATGGTAATTTTTATTATTATTATTACTATTTTTTAATACAATTGCCCTTGGTGACATAAATTTATCTCCCAAAGTCAGTCTGACTGGAAAGAGAATAATGAAATAGCCATGAAGAATCCCCTTTGTCTATGACATGGAAGTAAACAAAGGCGTACCTTTTTACAGACTGGTAGCCCACTCTAATGTGCTTAATTTGGCTGTATTCTAGCTCCTTTTTAAGATTAAGGTTCACAGAAAGCTGTGTACTGTGAATGCATATATACATACATAAATCTATGCATATGCAAGAATGAATGAATGACTTGGAAACCGTTCCTTTTTCAACTGTAACTGATGAATGCAAAAATTATACCATTCTTGAAATCTGTCTTTCCACTTTCCCTTTGGTCAGGATCATCTGTGACTTACAAGCCCTCTCTACTGGATAACTTGTGCAATCAGATGCCAGAAGAAATATTTCAGAAAAATAAAAATCAAGGTGGTAGAGATCTGAAGTCAGCAGCAATATTTCAGTTTGGTACACAGTAGCTGACAAATCCTGGATAAACATGAAGAATCTTGAAGGATTTCTCTATATAAAATTACATATGTATATACACGTGCATATGCACACAGTGGGCCAATTCTCCTCATAGTGACTTTGGTGGAAAAAAGTGTAGTCCTACACGTTTGAAATGGGAAGTGTTCAGCATGTCTAGCTACACCTGCTAAAACAAGATATGCATGTGAAGAGATCACAGAATGGGCTTTAAGTCAGCACAAAATTAAAGCTTTACTAAAAAAGGCCTAATACTACACTAATGCAAGTGGGTTTTTTCCATGTGTATCTTATAGCTGTGTATGGAAACCTGATGTTATTTACTCCAATGAAAAATGCATACGGTATCAAATAGAACTACTAATGGAAGCTGAAGCAAAGAGTCACACTTGCTTGTGATGTGAGAAACAGAAAAAAGTGGAAAAAAATAATAGGGAATTATCTTTATTTAAGCCATGTTACTACTTATTGATTTACACAGTTCATGTACATGGCTCATTCATGTAAATTTAGAGCATTCATGTAAATTTAGGCACAGATGTGCCTGTATGTAAGGACAAAATTCGGGAAAACAATCTTTAGGGCATTACCAGTGTTTACAAATGTCCAGACATAAATTCATCTATGCAACATAAAGGCAAATAATTAAGAAATTGACCCACACCCCATTGAATAGCTCTGAAAAGCTTCTCAGGATAAGAAAATATGTGTATAAACAAATTTTAAAATTCATCTTTCTGGATGAGTGATTTCAGAAGCATAGTTACAGTCTAACCAGCAGGAAAGAATCTTTGGATTTTTGTCCTTCATATTAAAAGATGTTGTAAGAATATTAATATGCAACCTATGCAGTAAGTCCACAAAATAGCTGAAAATGGAATAATGTAAAAGCTCAATCTTACATAATGTAAGAGTTGCTCCCAAACTAAACATCCTCACAGTGATGACTCATCTCTATTTCAAAACTGTGTTTTTAACTTATACTCTTGTGGCTATCACAAGAGGCAACCTCATTTTATTGCATCCTGTACAAAATTTGAGGACCAGAGCCTGACCCTAAGTAGAAGAAACAAAACCACTAAACCACTTCAGCATCTCTGAATAGCCAGAGGGAACATAGAAAACTTACGAGTAGCTCTTCTTACTGAAAATGTGTTATGGAAATGAAAATATTAGGGCAACAAAAATTTAATCGAATCAGTATGGATTGCTTTTAAATCTATGGAATTTAAGGAAGAGTATTTTAAAATTTCCTACAGAGTATTATGATACATACAGCAAATAAAGCCCTAAAATACAGTTAAAAATCAACATAAAGTTCAAACATTATTTTTTCTAGCAGCTGTGCTAAATATAGATGAAGTCCATGTACCTTCTCATGTAGTGCATTTAACCCTTCTTACACGTTGCATGAAGAACTGGATCAGAAGGAATGTTGGAAAAATAGTAACTGCCATATTGTATGGATTAAATACAGAGAAATGGAAAACACACCTAAACAAAAGCCTGTAAGAAATCCAGTTCAAGGATCTTTGGACCCATAAAGAAGACATGCCAATGCCTCCAATGGGTAGTGCCAGGATGTGTGTGTAATTTCTCTCCCTTTTATCTTGCTGGTGTGTGTTGAACTTCAGAAGCACCAAATGCAAACAGGCTGTGCAAAAAGCTGTGTATCTTTGAAATGTTTGTAGTATACTCTGGTTTTACTTCCTTTCTAAGGAATTTTCTGAAGTTGCATTCTTCAATGATTCTACTGTTCAGGTTGAAAGGATTATAGCCAACAGTGAGTTTTCTTATTTAGTCTTCAAATTCCCTTTGAGAAATTAAAAAGAATAAAGAACAACAACAACAAAAAAAGTAGAGTTGCTTTGCCACAGATGAAAAGAAAAGAAACAATTGCTAAGGTTTTGGCAAAAAAAACCTTTCTCGCAGTGATCTTCTTCTCAGCTGACTGTTTGATTACTTGATGAATGCTTGGTAATTTCTTTTTTTTTTTTTTTTTGTTCTCTATTATCTATGTATATTAACCCATATCCCCATACATACATGGTAGTATTATGGAGAGAAAAAAATTGTAAAGAAATATCAGAAGGGCAAGATGAAATGGAACAAAGTTCTTGTCAGAGTTAGATGGTTTTAGCTTTCAGTGTAGACAGAAGAAAGCTGGCTGGGACAACGATCCACTGCATTTATTTGTAGGAAACTGCTATCCTCTGGCATGCTGCGGGCTGAATCACCAAAGACGCCTGTGGGCCCTGCTGGAAAGTCATAAACTGGGAAAAGTACAAAAATAATTAATTAGCCAGGATAACTATGCCATAGAGAATGCCTTAATAGTTATGCAGAGAACTGGAAACAGCTTCAGACCAAACAAAACAAGCAAACCAATGTATGTCTGAAATTAATATGTAACGTAATGTTTACCAAGAGAGGAACTGTCAGAATCAAGTCTGAATTACATCAGATTTTAATCACAACTAACACTTGCACACTTAATGGATTCTACAACTGTAATAACTTCTGGATTTAACCTCATGCTTGGTTACAGAATTTCATCATACCCAATATATGATATAAGACAAAAAATGTATTGTAGAACTCAATTGCCATAAAGCAGCCACTAACACAGAAATTACTATCTTCAATAAGTAACACATGTAAGCACAAGAATAACTGCTGAAAAATGTTTGTCTTTGGGACTACATCTTTCTATAACATGAGACTCTTCTTTGAAGTGATATGGCTGCACTGGCTGTTTACTGAAGGATAAAGATGTAAAAGAGATTTCAAAGCGCAATAAATGTTAATTGAAAATCATGCTGTATAGAAGGACAAGAAAAAACTTGGGCATAATTTGCAATTAAGTCCTAAGTGTAGGTTCATTGCCTTGTGCTGATTCTCTACACAGAGGTAACTTTCTCCTTTCCAGAGCAGCATGCAATATCATCATGCACTTTCAGTTACGAAGAGAGGAAGTGAAGTGTGAACAGCCAAGTGTGTAGCCAGACACTTTGTGTAATGAAAATGTGACTAAATGAATTTCAAAACAAAAAAAAAAGTCAAACATGGATATAGGAAAATTGATGTTTTAAGTTACCTTAGATCCCTGTTACAATTCTAGCTGAGTGGGGTGGCAGTGCAAAGATCATGCAGAGCTAAAGAGACTGTATTTCAAAACGAATATATGATCTAGTGACTCTCAGACTATCAGAGGTTAGACCACTGAGAAACCCTCAACAGCGCAGAGATTGCACACAGGCTAGATATTAGCGACCCATGGTGATTATGTCCCAATGCTCCCCTCCACTTTGTGAAGAGTCATCCCTGTCATGACAGGTCCCAGTCATATTCATAGCTGAAGCAGATCTGTCAAAGTCCACAAACTGTACACCACCAGCTGACATTTACCTGTAATACCAGAGTGAGCTGAAAAAGTTCGACGAAAAACACCAAGCCCTGCCTGGCCCACTGATGTAGGTAATAAGCAGTCTTCAAAGGGAGGAACCATACTGCAAGAAACATTGTGTTGTACATTCTTCTGAGAGTCAGGATAATGGGGAGGGCAGAAAGTCTGAAGCTGACCATAAAAACCTAGAACATGGAGAAGAAAATGGTCAATAAAACAGCTGGACATAGATACATGGAACAGTGCATGGAATATTGACCATAAGAAATGAATGAAAAAATCCTGACTGCAGTAGCACCAGGGCTTCAATTATTTTCTGCCCATAAAGCAGCTTTCTAATGAAGCTCCCCAGGTCTTCCTCCAGTTGCTACAAATTCCCAATACATTCTGCTTCATGGACTTCCTGATCCTAACATGATTTCTGAGAGGCACTGACTGAATAGAAGATGAGACTTTGGGGGAGATTTCTCCCTTTAACTTTACAGTCCTGCTGGTTAAACTGGTAATCTCCAGACTTCACAGTGGGCTACTGTCTAAAGAATCTAAGTAATGGGTTAATTCAAAATAATAGGATTGCATAAGTAGTGTGAATAAAAGCAGCAGAATCACCCCTGCTGAGAAAATGGAAGAATAAATAAAATTTTGAGGTTTGCCACTGATGCCACGACAGCTGGTTGACAGTGGGGATGCCTCAGAGATTCAGAAGGGCTGCTAGCTGATGATCCATGGGGTCTGCTGTTTGTATGCACAGGGTGAGAGTCTCTCCTGCAGTTCAGTAGCAATGAGTCTATGGGAAGGAGAACTGAGCTCAGCTATGCCACTTGACATAAAAGATCCCCACCAGGGTTTTTGTGTTACTTTCCTTTTTGTCTTTCTTTCTTTCTTTCTTTCTTTCTTTCTTTCTTTCTTTCTGGTCATTGTTCTTTAAGTGATATTTGAGAGAGAGGCATATAAAACTGAGAAAATTTGCATATAAATTCACACCAAAATATGTATTCATATAACAAAAACCAAGCTTCTTGGTGAAACAGGGATATGTACTCAATGGAAGAGGCATAGGCAGATATTCAGCACTATCCTGACCTGAAGGTTTCTCTCATGGAAGCAATGTCATTTCTCCACCTTTAAAAATGCTACCAGATGCAAGTTTTGCAGTTTTTGCTGAGATTATGAAGGCTGGCATTTACGGATTAAGAGACATGTATTTACTTCTGTTTTCTGTAATATGTTAATTGCAGTTCTCAGTTGTCTCATATGCTAGTAAAGAAACCATTATAATTTTGGTATTAAAATACTTTAAAAATTATTTTTATTTTAGGAAAACCCGAGTCTCTGTGAATCAAGCTCCTCTGCATTTTCTGCAGCTAGTTGTTCTTGCTGTTCTCTTTATATGCATAGAAATGCAGGGAAAAAGACAGTGCACTACCTCCAAGATGTCACATTGAAGCTGTGGGCCTTGACTGTCAAAAACCCCGACCCAAACGAACCTCCAGCCTTCAAATTCCTTTGCAGAGGTATACTATGCTTAGAAACATGCAATGATCACAAAGCATGTGGCAAACTTCTGCTGTATTGTGTCCAGGAGCAAGGTGTGTTTCTACTAACTTCCCTATAGAAGCATCCCCATGGGACAGTTTGCTAAAGCTGCACTAAGTGTTTATGTAAAGATAAGGCATTTCATGAATAATAGAGATGGAGAAAGGAAAAGGGTAGAGTGGAAAACATGCTGTATCACTTTATGTGATATAACCAATTTTCTGCCAAAATGGGAAGAAGGATAAATGGTTTAGGAACTGTATTAGTAATTTTTGCTTTGTAATTATATTTCTGTGGTCTCCTTCAAGGAAATATACATATATTGGCATGTGCCTTAACTGCAGCAAAAACCTCAGTATTTAAAGACATCAAGATAGGCCAGGATTTTGGACAGGAAAAGACAACCTGAACCTATGCACTGGAACTCAGAATAGAACTAATGGGGAGGTCTAAGTAACAAAGATATGTGAAACATAGTCCTTGCATTTGAAATAGTAGTCTTGAAAGCCACTTCTGTGTGCACAATGTGAGATAAATGCTAAATTTACACATACATAATAATGCTTTAGATAGAGATGTTTCATGGAGTAACATACAAATAGTTGTCAGTCTTATGTCTGAAAACCTGCATGACAAAAAAGGTTTTTTGCCCTCATACAAAGGAGAAAAAGAAGATAAAGAGAAAGAAAAAATAAAAAGAAGTATGGTTCCTCATGTCTGCAGGCTGCAAACATACACACCAGGCACAAACTTGTAGGCTCTGCTTGCTCTAGAGGCTGAACACTCATGGCTTCCATTATCTTTTGAAGAGTCTGTGGGCACTTGAGAGCCCTGGATGTAAGGTGACAGTTTGTTTTTTTTAAAAAGTAAGGTTGGTTTTTTTTTTTTTTTCTTAAAAATTTTAAATTGAAAAAAAAAAAGTTATACGGGAAGGCATGTTAGGAATTTACAACCCGTCAATTCATAAATGTTCAATCCCGGCATTCAATGAAAAATGGAGTAAAATAAAATAAAATGAAAGAAAAATAAATAGCCATCTAAAACTTAACTTAGAAGTTACATAGCTGTTGACAGCTTTTGACCCTTTCAAAATGCTTTAAAAATTTTCTCTCAAGCAGCAATAGGACACACTCTGAAAGTTTACTGTTGAGTCAGACAAGTTACCAGAAACAATCACTTCAATCTATAGTGGTCTGAGCCAGCTGGCAAGACCCCTCAATACACATGCTGAAATGTTCTTTCATACTGCTCTGTACTCTTTCTCTATTTCTGCTTTTCTCACAGTGTTCTGTTCCCAATGCAGAAAAATCTGGCAGTAACTTTGGCTATTGCTAACCGAAGCCTGGCAGAAAAATTACTTACCTTGGGGTTGAGCTATTGTGAGTCACATCCTCTGTGTTTGCTCATTCCCTACTTAAGCAAAAGAATATTGTCTAGCAAAGTCTTAGAAGCTTTGACGCATCGGTATGTTAACCACTACATTCCAGCAAGAACCAGGGAAGTACACAAAGAACTTAAATTAACAGATAAACCCCAAATAAGTTTTAAGATGGAAAAAGAACACAGAAGATTAATTCCACTTTCCTAGATACATGTTCTTTTTGTAATTCAGTATCATAGATACCCATCTTATCAAATGCACAGCCATAAACAAGATGGATAAGAAGATGGGGCATCATTCTTTTTCAATCTGTTATTTGGCACTATTCTAAATATCTCTGTCCATGTCTGCAGTAAATCAGGTCACAGCAGAGCTCTTGGAACTGGAACCCACACAAGATACAGCAAAATCTCCTAACTTGGTCTCAGGAGCTGTCCAGTTTGTTCACATGGTGCTATGCCCAAACTAATCAACAGCACTGCTAAAGATAGGATAACATGAAGCCACATAAAATTCAAGCCCTAAACCCTGACCGTACCTGGTCTCTCTTTTGAGATTATCTATTAGGGAATTAACTGTAGGAAAAGTTTTCTACTTTTTTTTTTTTTTTTTTTTTTTTTTTTTTTTCCAATGGAAAAAAATGAAAAGGCAAACACATTGGCTAATGAACTTCCAGAAGTTTAACTTACCTTCTCAGGACTGCATTTCTGGATTGTATCCATGGCTCTGTTACCAAACTATTTTAAACATACTCATGCACAACACACACACAAGGTTACATCAGTCATGTTTCTTTGAGTCAATACACTATAGCCAAGATCAATGAAATCAAAACACAGGTATTTTTCTGGCATGATAACATTATTTCCTGAGGGAAGTGAAATATTCATACATATAAAAAAAATTGCTGTATTTTGCAAGAATCTCTTCTAAAAGCAAGAAGCTCTTGTTCTTTATTACATACAGAGCCTTGCCCTGAGAGATACCGATTATCTCAGAACCACAAGTACACAGTTATTTTCAATTCACAGTTGAAATTCTGGTCCACCTAAGTTTGTGATAGACCCCTGATCCCATTGACCTGACAGGGACAAAGATTTCATTACTGATATGTCACTAGCCGTTACTGCCACAGTTATCGTTTCCACAAGGTAGAAATTTTCTGGCTGATATTTATTTCCTTCTCTGTCAGCTCTCTGTGTGATATCACAAAACTTTCCCAGAGAATATTTTCTCAAGAAAATTGTTATAATTGTCATTGAGATATACACATTATGTGTGAGTGTTCTTTACTGCTCTGGTATGTAAAATTTTTATCTATCTTTGACCTGAACTATTGGTGTTCTATGATGTCTCTTTGCAGCATATTTCTACAGTGTCCATTGGGTTAATTACACAAACATCATTTGGTAGCATTTGAGTGTGAAGAGCAAAAGAAAAAGGAAAGATAGCATAGAGCAAAGAGATATCAGTTGCACATTGTACTTCCAGATGGACTTGCAAACATGGAAAGCTAGAAATGTTTCTATTTTTTTAATCGATTTTGACTATCACTAATGAAAAAATAACTCTTACTAGTATAGCTGCCTGTATAGCTACACTTGTATAGCTAACTCGTATTGGCTAACGATTATTATTATTATTATTTTTTTTAAATGAAATTGCTACTTTTATTGCACTGATTATTTTACATGACTTTTTTTCTTCTTCCATTACTCAGCCAATACTGGTCATCATCTTAACTTCCAAACACATATGGCATGAGTTACAGGCACAACTTTAAAAGAGTCAGATTTTTAGTGCAGAAATGTTTAGAGAGAATCAGAAGCATTATTCATCAGCTACGTTCATGTCCAGAGGAGTTTTATGTCACTCTACACTATATGCAGAAGATTGCTCACTGTGAAGGAGGAATTTCTATACATTTCTATTTTTCTATTTTTCCTCACTCACATTTTCAGACCAGAAAAATACCTTATCTTTGCAACTGCCTGTGTATTATAGATGTCTGTGTCTTCAGGTAACTCTCCTGAGCTTCCTGTAGTTAGTTCCTAACTGCAAGACTCACCAGTACAATACAGGTCCTGGGCCAACTTTTGCAGGTTTCCAGGACCAGGACTGTATTTTATTCTGTCTACAAACAAATAATACAATGGCATCCTAGTCAAGCTGGCAAGTCATCACACCAGTCTCCAGTTCAGGATAGTTTCAGATTTACTGTCTATGGTTATGAATTAAACAATACTGCAGCCTAATGAAAGGAAAGGAAGAGCTTCATGTCTGCAGTGCAGTCAGTTGCCTAACATCATCATTTCAAAACATCCCGTGCTTCAATGGAAATAATGATTTTCACAAGAGGAGGGAAAGACTGTATTTACTGCATTATATAATATTATCTAAGGCAAGAAAAAGACCCCTGAGATATTATCGGGTGTCTGATGCTGAAAATCACTCAAAACAAATAATGAAATCTCAGCTTCAGACAATATTTTTCCCATAAAAAGCAGTATCACAATTCAAGTAGCTATTAGATATAAGAGGCTACTCAATCTTGCATATCGTACATTTCTTTCTTAAAGATAGTGCTTTGGGATCTCCATGAACTTGTAAATGCTCAGATTTTCTGTAAGAGAGATTGTTTAGAACTTGTTTTCTTCAAAAAGCTTTCCTGGCAATGAAACTTTTCTTCCTCAGTACAGCCAATTTAAATGGAGTTGACAAGTTTAAGACTACATAATGAAACAGAAAAATGTCATAATTTTCTGGTAGTGGACAGAGCTGAAGTGGCTATAGCTACAGAACTTTAAATTATGAAAAGGCGGGATATGAACTGTAGGAGACAGAAAATAATAGAGCTTCCCACAGCTTATATAACAAATAGTCCAGGCTGGTGAAATAGCTCCATGGTGTTCTTTTACATTATAATGATGTGAGCAAGGAAAGCAGAAATAATTTTGTTGTTGCTGAGAAAACCTGACCATGAATTCCCAAATATTTGTTCTTTAGAAGGAGAGTTTAGGTAAGCATATCAGCCACAAATGACAAAAAAATATTTTAGCATAGCTCATATAAGTGAGACAGCTGCACGCTTTAGTTGGAGGGAGAATATTCTGAAAAGATATTGTCATCTTAGAGCGACAATAAGTTACGTAGTTTTTGAAAGAACGTTTAATACCCAAATGTGGATGTTGTATTGCCATGTATTATACCTACCAAAAAAAAAAAAAAAAAAAAAAAAAAAAGAGTTCAGCTCACATTGTCTTCCTACTAATTTTAATTGCAGAGATCTGTACAATTGCAACTTTCAGCTGCTGTCTCTGCATATATAATTTCTGTCAGCAAAGTGTATTTTCAGCATAGCTTTTCCCATGACAGGGAGGCAAGCATGGTAATGCTAATATGTGAGTAAGATAAGGATTTAAGATTCAAACCCTTGAACGTAGCCATTTTTGGACCCATTTTGGAGATAGAATAAAGCTCTCACTTCAGTTTAGATATGGAGTAGGGCTTCAATACACATGTGAGATCCCCCCATACGGAGATCTATCATGGGAATTCTTCTTAAAAGGGTTTTAATGATGCATGTCATGGCTCTCCTCGGGACCCACTCTAACAGATCCAAATCATTCTTATGCTGGGGGCCCCAGATCTGGACACAGCACTCCAGCTGGGTCCTCATAAGGACAGAGCAGACAGGTACAATCACCTCCATCGACCTGCTGGCCGCTCCTCTGTTGATACAGCCCAGGATGCAGTTGACCTTCTGGGCTCCGAGCACACACTGCTGGCTCATGTCGAGCTTTTGACAATAAACAATGAAAAATGACGAGGAACAATACATTAAGAAACTTTGTTCTGTATTCTACTGAACCTTGATTATTAATGAAAATCTAATCAGAGAATAGACAAAGCCAATGACAACCTTTTACATCTATTCAAAAATCTCATGGTCTTCTTATACTAACTTGTGCTGTATAGGATTACCAGTTCCCAGAAGAAAGGTGCCTGGTTCTTGTGTTGATCATGTATGGACTAATACAATAAGAACAAAGCAGGACTAACACCTTCTTTTCTCCTCTCACTCAAAAACTCTGAGGAAATGCCTCATGGTCCTGCCCAATCAATACCCCTAGACAGACTACTTGCATCTGGGAAAGCAAATAAAAATAAATGAAAGAAGCCTTAGTTTCTCAAGATACATTTCCTATGACATCTACTATAATCATTCTCAGGAAGTCTGATCAAGAGGCAGAATCCCAAGGCCTGCAAAAGTGCACTATGCTATGTAGCTTGTGTATGTATATTTATTATATATATATACACATATATACACATATATATACATATATACACACATATATACATATATATACACACATATATACATATATACATACATAAATATATATGCATATATATATTATATACATATATTTAAAGAGTTGAGAGGCAACAGTGTTACTTTTGTCAATATATTTCTGAAATGTTAAAGTAATTACCATTCAGGTTTCATACTAGCTAAAAAAAAAATAATAAAATAAATAAATAATAATAATAATAAAAACACTTGAAAAACAACCCAATATTATTTTCATCTGCTGTTCATTTTCTTCCTGACTATATAAGTTTACTGTTGATTGAACAAAGAAGGAGAGGGAAGATTTGTAGAGACTCTTTACATAATGCAAGTGTGAATAAAATTCTGAGAGACATGTATGCTAGGGAAAGAAGAGGTTTCCATCCCACCACAATTGCAAGGGATAAAAATATGCCACTTCTTGAAAACATGGTAACACTTCATGTGTATAGTTGGAAGTGATTAGAAGCATAACAATAGTAAATTAAAATTGGAGGCCATCATGGAATTATTTGTAGTTCTCTTTCAACTGAAAATCAGTCTGAAGAGAAATTGTAACTCCATAGTAAGATGCATAAATATTAGCGAGGTTAAGAATTTTAAGAAAGCCTGAACACAGTGTCCCAGAAGGCTTCTTTCAGAAGGAAAAGGGCCTTGAAAATACCAATGTCCTTGAAATGCTTAATTTGAAGCCAAGCAGCAATGACAACTAACATCAGGGATGAAACTTCTTCCTTCTTACCTTGGATGTGGAGACTATTTGGTTGAAAGGAAGGACTTGAAGCTGACTGGTATGTCTTTAGATGCAATCCTTCAGGCTGCTGAAGACGGGGAGTCTGTGGAGTCTGTCTCTGCATCATGGGAGGAGGAACTGAAATTCTTTGGGGACTGATGTGTTGAGGAGGAGGAGTCAGAGCAACAAACCTAGGAGTTCAAAAACAGAGCAAACTATAGGATACTGCGGTTTTAAGATAAGAACTGAAGATAATTTCTACTTTGCTTAGATCAGTATAATGCTTAGCAGTTTGCATATATAAAATTTTCTAAAAGAACAGCGTAAAGCTCAAATATACAGAATGTTTGAGGTTGGAAGGGACCTCTGGAGGTCATCTGATGCAATCCCCCTTCTCAAACAGGGATACCTAGACCAGGCTGCCCATGGCCATGTCTGGATACCTTTTGAATATCTTCAAGGAAGGGGACTCCACAACCTCTCTGGCCAATCTGTGATAGTGCTCAGTCACCTGTACAGTGCTTTCTGATGTTCAGACAGAACCTCCTGTATTTCAGTTTGTGCCCATTGCTTCTTGTCCTAGCACCACTGAAAATGAGCCAGGCTCCATCCTCATTGCACCCTCCCTTTGGGTATTTAAAGAGATTGATATGATTTTCCCCAGGGCTTCCTCTTCTTCAGGCTGAACAATCCCAGCTCTCTCAGCCTGGCCTCACAGAAGAGATGCTTCAGTTTCTTCACCATCTTTAAAGCCCTTTGTTGGACTCTCTCCAATATGCCCATATCTCCCTTGTACTGAGGAGCCCATAACTATGTGCAGAACTCCATGTGTGGCCTCACCAGTGCTGAGCAGAGGGAAATCATCACCTCCCTTGAGGCAACACTTTGCCTAATGAAGCTCAGGGTGTGATTTGTTTTCTGTATGGCAAGGACACATTGCTAGTTCATGTTCAGCTTGGTGTCCACCAGAACCCTCAGGTCCTTTTCTGCCCATCTTAGATGGTGACATATCATAAGCTTTGATCACTTGGAAATGAAAACACTGAATTTCAACTTTATGATGGAAAGATCCTTTGAAATTCTGTGTGTAGGTTTTAATTCATAACTGTGGAAGGTATCCCCTCATGGGCAATTTATTTCTGAGACATTTTTAGCTGCTAATAGTAAGACTTTTTATCAGCTGTATATGTTAATAAATAGTTGTCCTTCTTCATTGTCAGAGAGCGATCAGTTCTGGTCAATGGACACTGGTAAGTTATACAGTAGATTCAGGTTTCAAATTCCAGAAATCTTTGTTGTATGTATGTTACATAGAACAATTGGGAAAAAAAAATCTGAAAACAATATAATGTATGTGAAGGCAAGTGTTAAACTGCTTCCAGATGAGCAGAGCCTGACCACATCAACAAGTTGATCTGCACTCATGTGTAGGCTGATAAGCCAGTCAGGAGAAAGAAAGCTTCAGACTGAGACTGGCGGTGCAGCTGCCACAGAAGTTCATCATTTCATTGGCATATTTTACACAGCTCTGTCACTACTGGCACTACAACGAGACATACTGCTAAGTGAGAGGATTTTATAGTCTTGTGTATGTATTTTAATTATATTGCCTTTAAACTGCATATTTAGAAGTACATTACAAATACTTGCTACAGTCATTTTTGCAGAGGGAAACCAGACGGAGAGCTGGGGACCATGCCCCAAATGACCAGACTATCCACCAGACCAACTAGATCTGGTCAGCGTAGGATCAGGAATGTCTCAATGTCACTTCCTTTCATCAGCAGATGAAAGCTGCTAAGGCCAATAAAAAGATAGAGGATATTTCTGCAGGAGAGTGGATGAATAATGATGTCATATTCCTGTTGCAGAACAGCCACTCTCTTTGCTCTCAAAAGCAGGCTGCATGCTGTGCTAAGCAAAAGTACCCATTTACCCTTCTCCCTGATGGGTGTGCTCACTGGCTGCTGCTAGGAGAGACTGATGCTTGCAGTTAACACAGTCTGACAGGATCCTAAACCATCAATCTGGTCCCTGTCCTCCTGAGACTAGACCTCACTACACTAGATGGCATTTTCTTTTACCTAGTATAAAGATTGTTTTTTCTTCACAAGAAGAAGGAAGTTGTAAGCTCACCCTGGTACAACAGAAGATATAAATCCAGAAGGAGCACTACAGATCACCTCTGGACAGGGTTGTCTAGCACGTAACACAATTAAATCCAGGACACCTGAGATATTTTACGATACAGCTCAGAATCAGTTTCTGCCACACATCATCTATATGACTTTGACCTTATTTGTTACCTATTTACTATATTTCTGGTAGATGCATAATTTACATTTATAGTATAGTGAATGTCAAAATAAACTTTGTTTGATTTACTGACTCTTCAATTTTCTTTGAGAATCACAGTTTTAGGCATATTAGACACAGATTTAAATGGTCTTTATGATGGCTTGATATTAGCTTCAAAACCACATAAATTACTTCTGACATGCTATGTAGTTGGAGGAAAGATGTCAGTACTGAGCTGTTCAGTCTTTAATGCATCAAATACTTTTTTGTTCTAGATAACTGCCACAGTGTATACTTAAAGACATACTAGGGAGGAAGAAAATGAAGTGTGTTTCACAATAATACTAGAAAATAATTTTGAGAGAAAGAAAAAAGAGTAGCTGTCTTGTGATGAAAACATCAGAGAGTTTTTAAAAAGTGCCACAACTGCCTGGTCTCCCTGAGAAAGGACTCAAGTTAGCTTTTTGCATAGCACTCACATAGAAAGACTGCTATTTGCCGCCAGAGACCAAAAACAATGCACAATAATCTTTCATTACTACTATTATTTTAAAAATCATTGGATATCATTCTCTGTGCTTTCAAAATTCATTTGTGAAAATTAGCTCTTAAAAGTAATTTTCTCTTTTAAGTAGCCTAAAACAACAGGCAAAAAAAAATCCTTTTCAAAACTCAAAATGAAAAGCACAGTATTAAAGATTTCACATTTGATTTAACATCTAAAAAATCCTCCCAATGATAATGCACTACTTTGTATAGCTAGACAGGACTACCTTTTAGTAGACTTCAGTGGTCTTTGTAATGATTTATGAATCACTTCATGAATTCCTGTCTTACTTATATGGGTGACTATAGTTATCTAGTTATATTTCCCTTCTGCCCAACAAAAGAGAAGCTTGGACTTCTCTCAGTCCAGATTTCTCCCCAAACAAACCACAGTTACTGGGGGAACTGCAAATTTAATTTTGTTTCTGGAACAATGACGACCAGCTTGTAAACGCTAGGAAATTACCATCAGGAATTGTTGCCAGGCACTGGAGCCCATGCAATCAGGAACCAGCCAGATTTGCAGAAGGGTGCTCTTCCCTATGCCTGCTGGATGCAGAATTAGAGGAAGAATGTTTTTGGAGCTTCATATAGCCTCTCCCTTTCCAACACTAGCTAGGAAAATGTGTCCAGATGGACAATGACTAGACTAGATAAGAAGCAAGATAGATGACCATGTTACCATTTTTACCAGTTTTGATGAGATTATTTTAAATGGCATATATATATATATAGAGAGAGAGAGTATATATATATATATAGAGAGAGAGAGAGAGAGTATATATATATATATATATGGTTTGTGTTAATAAGCAGTACTGGACAAGACTACACAGAAAAAAAGACTATTCTACCACTTGTTGACTGGGGCTGAGCTAAATGTAAATTACATACACAACCTGAGCAGCCTGTGGAAAGGAAATGAAAGAGGAATGCTAATAATAATGGTAGTTTATCTTAGCTGAGTGCCTTGTAGTACATGGCCAACGGTAAATGAGTGTTTGATGTGGTGGGGAAACAACCTTTTATGTCTTAGCAAGCATATGTAAAAGGTGTTCTTCACTCCTTGACTAAAGAACAGGCTTTGCTGAATTGGATGGTCATCAAAGTGCTGAAGGGATAATTTTTCTTGGTGGAGTAAACACAGAGAGCTGGGTGGAGAGAAGCCCTTTTTTGTTAAACTCCCCACCAAATAGAACTCTCATTGCAAGCCAAGACAGTAGAGGTAGGTATCACGTGATCTCAAGTTGTCACTGTTCTAGCTGGTTAGAAGCAAGGAAAGCAAGAAATGAATAGCCATTCAAAACTATACCTGCACTAAGGCTGTTTGAAGGTATTCTACTTTTCCATGGAAATTTGAAGAGTCATCACCTCAGGATTATCTTGGCTGCTGATATTTTTTTTTTTTCTTTTTTTTCCTTAGGCTATCAGTATTTCATTTGATTTCACACTCCCAGCCTCAGGAAGGTCATGAAAGTACGATTGGTCCAGCAATATTGGACATACCGCTTATAAAGGAACCTCTTGGTGGGCTTCTCCCGCCTTCACTGCTTGCTGTCTCCAAAACCACTTCACAGAGCTCTGTGTAGCTAAATAGCTATCTCTTCTGCCATGGAGGAGGGAGAGCAGGAAATTTGGTCCAAGACTGGAGCCAGCATGCTGATGAAAAGAGGGCCAAAACTAGGGAATGATTGGCTGTGAGGCAGACTTAGAAGTGAGAATGGACATAGTTAAGGATAGCTGTAACTTGCTTTATAAGAAGTCTAAAGGTAAATTTACTCTGAGCCTTTTCTGTAGTCAAAGAGAGATAACCCTGTCTGTTCTTTGACCTGTTTGACTGTTCAAGGAAAAAGAACTTAAGGCTTTTTACTGTCTCTTGGTAAATAAACTAGATTACACAAAAAATGTCTCACACAATCAATTTTTCCTTTTAACAAAAAGAGCATGTTATGTACCCAAATACCAAACAACCCTCTGGGCTGCAGGACAACAGCTCTCAGTTTAATATCCCTAGAGGTTTTGCACATTTGTGCTTTTGATGTTTCAGAGTTGTAGAGGAAAAGTGAATTTTTCTGAATTGTGCAAAAGATTGTTAGGACTTCAAATCCCATATTTCACTTTTCCTACCTAATAGTTTGCTGGGAAAAAGGTTAATTCCAGTTATTCTGTAATTTCAAATGAGTCCTGCAGGGGATTAGAAGCAAAATAATAACAGCACATTATACTATAGTAGTAAAGGCAAGTGAAGAGAATTATTTCCTTTGCTAGGGACACAAAATATTTGTTAAAAACTATACTGAAAGGAAAGGCAACTGCATCTGTGTTCAGTCTCCAAATTTGCACTCATAAAGCTCTACCTAAAATCCTGCAGGGGAATAATCCCACAGCAAGTTTCTATCCTCATGGTGTCCAAGGGAAGTTGACTGCACATACTAGTGAATTAAATTCTATATTCTTTTTATCAGTCATTAATAAGTGTCTAACAATCCTTTTCATGACTTTTTTTTTTTTTTTTTTTTTTTTCCCATGCTAAGTCCTCATGCTTTAGGAACACAGGAACTGTCCTATCAAGTCAAACCAATCCATCCAGCCCAAAGAAGGGGTAAGAGGAAGAAAGAACATCCCCTCTGACCAGCACTGCAAGTTATTTAGTGAGATGAAAAAAGAAGAGTGGAATTTGATAACCAATATATGATATGATATGATAGCCAATGTCACTCCAGTTTTCAAGAAGGGCAGGAAGGAGGATCCAGGAAACTACAGGCCAGTCAGTCTCACCTCTGTCCCTGGAAAGGTGTTGGAGCAGCTTGTTCTGGATGCCATCTCCAAGCAATTGGAAGAGAAGAACGTTATGAGGAGTAGTCAGAATGGATTCACCAAGGGGAAGTCATGATCGACCAACCTTGTTGCCTTCTATGATGGCATCACCAGCTGGGTAGATGGGGGGAGAGCGGTGGATGTCATCTACCTTGACTTTAACAAGGCTTTCGATACTGTCTCCCATGACATCCTGCTAGCAAAGCTGAGAAAGTGTGGGATAGATGAGTGGACAGCGAGGTGGGTTGAGAACTGGCTGACTGGCCGAGCTCAGAGGGTGGTGATCAGTGGAGCAGAGTCTGGCTGGAGGCCTGTGACTAGCGGTGTTCCCCAGGGGCTGGTGCTGGGTCCGGTCTTGTTCAACATCTTAACTGACGACCTTGATGAGGGAATGGTGTCTGCCCTCAGCAAGTACACTGATGACACAAAGCTGGGAGGAGTGGCTGACACACCAGAAGGCTGTGCTGCCATTCAGCAAGACCTGGACCAGCTGGAGAGATGGCCAGGAAGAAACCAGAAGTGGTTTAATAAGAGCAAGTGTAGAGTCCTGCACCTGGGAAAGAACAACCTGAAGCATCAGTACAGGCTGGGGGACAACCTGCTGGAGAGGAGCTCTGCGGAGAAGGACCTGGGGGTCCTGGTGGACGACAGGTTGACCATGAGCCAGCAGTGTGCCCTGGTGGCCAAGAGGGCCAATGGGATCCTGGCGTGCATTAAAAGGAGTATGGACAGCAGGTCAATGGAGGTGATCCTCCCCCTCTACTCTGCCCTGGTCAGGCCTCACCTGGAGTCCCGTGTCCAGTTCTGGGCTCTCCGGTACAAAAAAGACAGGGATCTCCTGGAAAGAGTGCAGCGGAGGGCCACAAAGATGATACGGGGCCTGGAGCATCTTCTCTATGAGGACAGGCTGAGAGACCTGGGTGTGTTCAGCCTGGAGAAGAGGAGACTGAGGGGGGATCTTATCAATGTCCATAAATATCTGAGGGGTGGGAGACAGAAGGATGTAGCTAACCTCTTCTCAGTGGCTTGTGGGGATAGGATAAGGGGCAATGGCTGCAAAATAGAACACAGGAAGTTCTGCACTGACATGCAAAAGAACTTCATGGTGAGAGTGACGGAGCACTGAAACAGGCTGCCTAGGGAGGTTGTGGAGTCTCCTTCTCTGGAGATATTCAAGGCCCGTCTGCACACCTACCTGGGCAGCCTGCTCTGAAGATCCTGCTTTGCAGGGGGGTTGGGCCCGATGATCTTTTGAGGTCCCTTCCAACCCCTACAATTCTGTGATTCTGTAATTTTTGCAAGGAACCTGTGAGAGGACACATCAAAATACAGGTTTCCTGGATACAGAGATATACCTTTAAAATCTTGCCATTTGCTGTGGTTGTACTGAATAAGATTATTATTTTTTCATATACATATTAAAACAAAACAAAACAAAACAAAACAGAGGAAAACAGCGCCTTTGGAAAAGAGAGAAATTGTGGACAGGAGATGGAGAAAAATTCCGTGCTTTGCTAGGTCAGCTCTGGCTTGGCATTAGACCTGTTGCCACCTCCACTCTTTAGTGTCTGTCATTTGAAGGTGTCATTTGCTCACTAAGAAAAAAAGTGCTAATGTCTCAGCAGCCAATGCTCCCAAGTGCCTCATGCCATAAAAAAATTACTGTACTGATTTCAAAACTGTTAAGGTCTCTAACTAAAGGCTTTCTTCAAGCCAGACCCTTTCACACCCAATACAAAGGGCTTTGTAACATGTGAACATCAGATATCCCAACTCCTTATTTAGAACCACTCAAAGGCTTTTGCTTCTGGAAGTCTGGCTTGGAGCTACTTACTATTTTACAGCAAAGACATAAAAGTAATATAACCACACAGTCAAATAAGCAAAAAGAAGCACCGTCACAGAACTTATAATTGTACTGCAGTAATGCTAAACTAAACAGTTCAAGTCATTTTTTCCAGCTTTATGTAGTCTCCAGACATTTGTGTCAATCCTGGCCATCTCTCCAGCTGGTCCAGGTCTTGCTGAATGGCAGCACAGTCTTGTGTCATGCTTCAGGGACACACCAGTAGGCCTGGTTCACAGAATGGTGAAAAACATACAGAATGCCATGTCCAAAGAAAAAGGTTTGACATGGTCTCATATCAGTTAATGGGCTACTGTTTGTACAAAAGTGAGTCTTAAAAAGCAAAAAGGGTATGTTCTTTTGTTGTTGTTATTGGTTGGTTGGCTGTTTTTATTATTATTATTATTATTTATTATTATTATGTGTCTGTGTGCGTTTTTTTAGCAACCAAGGAAGTTACTATTCAAAATTATTAGAAATAATTTCAAGCATTTGTCATCATCAGTTTTGTGGCACATTAGCTATTCCACATAAAAAAAAAATAATAATAATAATCTGGTTTTTAAGTTGATCATTTTTTTCATCTTGCCTCAATGCCCATGTCTTCTTCTATTATAAAAATCAGCAAAAAGGAACCCAAGTACATAGTACATATCTCCTGTCATACATATAATCTTGAGCACCATAACTACTTGCTACCTTCATTGAACAGTTGCAGTATTCAAACTAGGGGAGTACTGAAGATAAGAACCTAAGAACTGGAAGAAACAAAATGAAAGCCTGCATTTTTATTATGGATTTTTGCTCCTTCAGTGAACGAAGTTGCAACTCTCTATCTGACTTGCATTTAGTACACAGAGCTTTGTACACAGAATGAAACCAGAGGGATGTGTGCCTCATGCTTAGTTCAGTTTCTCACATTAGAAGGCTCAGTTTGGTCCACATTCACCCTTCATTACCATAGTGGAGAAAGATGGAAAAGAAGCCTTCCAATTATTTCTCTATCCCATGGCCACTGAGAGGTAGAAAAAGTGATTATTTCTTTTTGCTGCTGTAATTCACAAGCCTGAGTCTGCTGTCCATAATGGAAAGGACATATGAATGGCCCCAGGGTCAGCAAAGCTGCTAGGCAAGCTTGGACTCTGTTTGTTCCAGCAGACGTAAGCCATTGCAGGGACAAGTACTGTTCAGTCCATCCTAACTCTGGAATGAACCCAGAAATGAACCTGTAGCATGTCAAGAACTGTACACCATGAGGGGACAAATCCCCTCTTTGCCCATAAAACCTGCAGTCATCTCAATGATGAGAGGGACCTTTAAAGGTCCAGCCCAACTCAAACCATTCTATGATTCTATCGGGATAAGCAGGGGAATTGACATGTTTCAAAGACACTATTTCAGGCACTTTGCATACCAAAGTGTTTGTTTGTTCTGCTCACATTTTCACAGATACCATCACAGCCAGAAAGTGGAGTGACAGACTATTTGCAGGACCCTTACTCAAGTGAACTGTATTAGATTCAAACTGCAGACTCTGTATTAATTTTTATTTTAAACATTTGTCTTAATTTTTACTATATGTTCTGTAATCAAACCAAAACTGCTTTCACCTCTTACCAATTCCCTGAACCATTGTGCTCGTGCATCTTCCTGATACAAAGTGAAGTTACAACTGCTTTCCTCAAAGAAATATATTTGTATATCAGTAATTAAAATCTAGTGAATATTTTTCTCAGGATTATAATGGTGTGCTCTCCAGATTACTGGGATTTATATCACTGTAGATAATTAAACACTTTTAAATATATTAATAACATACTGCAATCTATAATTTAGAACAATGAAAAACAGGGAGATTAAACAAATAATGTTTTTAAGTATCCTTATGCATATAGTAAGAAGTCATTATTTTATTCACAGTGAATGTGATAGCCTATCTTGATGGCTTTTCTACTGGAAGCATCTTTGCTTACGCTTCTTCAGTCTTGTGATCTGGTAGATTTCTGTTTCAGTGAACTAAGTTGAGATCTGTAACACCATAGGCTATATAAATAATTTGAAGGGTGATGAAAATAGTTTAGGAAATGTTTAAAGATGAAAATTAAATTACTTTCAAGCAATTTGCTTTCACATCATTGAAATATCTAAAGTCATCAAATCAACAAAGGTCATGGGTTTGTACCTAACCAGCATACAATAAGTCCTGATTAGAAATTAATCTCTCAAACCAATGAATTAAAAATAAAATCCATTAATTCAAGTTTCCTCTTACATGATAGTAAAAAATGCCAAGTCCCTGCAGAAAGAGTCAGTATTAAGAGAATATTGAAAGAAAAGAGATAACTTTATGACTCTTCTACCACAAGTAAACAGAAACATGAATCTCAGGGTTCCAATTCTGTAAGGTGTTACCAAGCTCTTTTGAAGTTTAGTGTCCCAGCCAGTATGACCTTCCTTGACAAGGACATGGCTGGAGATAAAGGTGGGTTTGAAGGAAGTCCCTGTTATGGAGTTGGATGGAATGTGCACCACGCCAACATCAGGCTGATATAATGGAGCCCCTCTCAACTCTCCTTTACCATGTAAACCAACACCTAGAGCAATCATTCCCAGTGGCTACTATCAGCAACTTTCTGAACACCAGCAACTCCATTTCCACCAGTCCTGGCAGATCTGAAGGCAGTCCCAACCCAGGCTCTGTGTGGAACAAGTAGAGGGTGGTCTTACCTCTCGGAGTCCACAGCTGAGAGAAGAGGTAACTGGGAAGAAGGACGGAGAGGACTACTTTGTACGTTACATGCTGGGGACAGGTGGCTGCTGGGCTGGGACAAAGACACTGCCCCAGCCACTGTTCCATTTCGAGTTATTTGCGTGCTGGGAAACACAGATGCTGAAACCAAAAGGAGAGATATAACTTTCATCAGGCAGAGACACAAAAAATAACTAAATAATCTTTGTTGCTCCCAAATGATGCTCTCATAAAACCAGGCAGGACATAGTTGTGCACCTTGTCTTGGCAATTTTGCCTGAATAAGCTGCAATTCTTCTATAGCTTCAACTTGTATAAAATGTGTCAAATATATGCTAAGATATATTTATTAGAGCTAGTGAACAATCAGAAAGCATGGCTTTGTAAGTAGTGAAATACTTCTATGTTTTCCCAACTGCAAGCTTGAAATTTCTCAAAGACCTCAACTCAAGCCAAAATATTATTGCTCCCAGATTGCCCAGTAATATATGCAAAAATGCTAACTTAGCATTAACAGTTTCATAGTTTTCTATGTGGTTGTTTTTGGATGAATTACAAATAAGGAAAGCTTCTAAATGATTAAACTAAAAGCATTACAGCACTGCTCCCTATGCCCTAATGAGTTGACCACAAAACCTGTAATCTAATTTTTAGAAGTTCCTAAAGTTAGGCCATAAGAACCTGATTACAAAATACTTCTGAAGGTCCAGATACTCAATTATTTTTAATGAAATCTGTTTCAGGTAGTTTATGTTCACGTTGAGTGGTAGCCAAATAAATACTCCTGAATATTTTATGAGCCCTGTGACAGCCTGTAGGCTGTCTACAACATGAAAATGTGCTGTCACTGTTTGCTTGTCGTATCTTCCAGTCTTTTTCTAAAAAAAAAGTTTTGTTTAGGCCTAGTTTATAATATAAAATCAAATCTGTAAATCCTACATTATGCTAGTGAGTATATCGGAGCTAATAATTCAATTCTATTCATAAAATCCTAAAATTTAAACCAGTTTGCCAAAAGGTGAACTTGTAAAAGGTCTTCCTATGGCTAAAATACCTGCATGGATACTGTAGAAGAAACACTGATTTAGGACTAACCCCACCGCAAACCCCTCTGCAAGAAAATGACTTCTCAGGTCACAATTTTCAATGTTGGTGCCCAAGATCAAAACTTTGAGAAGTCCACCTCATTTCCTGAATCCTCAGCATACTTGGTAATGCCTCTGTTCCTCCTCATGAGCCAACCTATGTGATACACTAAGTACTCAACAGGCTAAAGAAGAGTTAAGGAAAGTTTCAAGAGTGTAATTATGCTGTAACCTCATTACAGAGCAGTCCTGGACATGTTTCAGCTGGTGGAGATGACAGGAAATGGTGGAGATGGAGGAAATCATTTTGCAAGTAAAAATATCTAATATAGACACTGTTAAAATTTAGGGAAAATAGGCATGAGCCACACTGTTGGGCACAGCTGGAGAAATTGAGACTGTCCTACCATGTGGCAAGGATGGCCAACAAAAACACCTGTGGCTGCCTTCTGCACTAGCCTCTACTGTTTGTTAAATCTTATTTTGGCCAGAGCCTCCCAATGACAATGCAAGTGACAGTAGATATCTGATAGTTGAAGGCCTTTCCCAAACCTTGGAAAGACACAGATGATGCAGATCCCACAGTGATATGAAAGATACTTTAAGCCGGAGAGGTAACTCAGTAAGAAAGGACTGGGAAAGAACCTAAAATAAGCACATTTTTTTATATATATATATATATATATATTTATTTTTATTTTTATTTATTATTTATTTTATTTTATTTTACTTTCATCTTGCACCCCTAAAGTTGCTCTGTTCACTTCTGTCTCTCAGAATACCATCCAGATGAATGCAGAGGGAAAGAAAAGAATGCCCTTTAGAAGTTACCATTTTATGCTTACATGCAGCATGGGAGAAAATATTGAAAAAAAAATTAACATTCTGACAGAATAAGTAGAGCAAATATTTAACATAAATAAGTATATTCAAAATGAACTCTGTTTATCTAAATAAAAGCAGAGATAATTTTAATTACTCCTTGCAAATATAGAGTAACCTGCACTTTTTTTTTTTTTTTTTTTTAAATAAGAAATGTGCAAGAAAATACAACAACTTGATTTTTCCAGTACTGTGATCTTTATGTTTAAAACAATTTATTTCAAGACTGTGGTAGATAAGGAGTGAAAAGGCTGGACTATAAATGGTTTTCCAGCCTAAGGTGGCAGTTGTTCTTCCCTGTCCTACCTGAAAGTGAGGATTTAAGGCAGGTACTTTCTAAGTTGTGATTACATGTTCCTAGCTAGGCCAGCCTGCAGAGGTAACAAAGGTTCCCTCAGCACTGCCAGAGATCTGGTAGCTCTGCCCCTGTGAAAAGGCTACCTGCAGCCAGGAATGGGCAACCACCTGCCATCTGCAGAAGCTTCTTTCCCTGAAACAGAGCAACCCAATGCCCACTGCAACATCCACCATCATAGCTTATCTACTACAGTAGCACCTTTTGGCTATGTTTCCCAGGAATTCCTCTGCATTTGTTTCTGTTTCTGATGATTGGACAGTACAGAGTGTAAAATAAGAGCTAACAATGTTAGAGATCAGAGGAACAGGTAGGACTTTCATGGAAGAAAAAAGCATACATTTTATCTGCAAAAATGCACTCTTCAACACAAGGTAAGTTAAATGGTTGCAGTGTGAGAGAAGAGCATTCCTGGACTCCCACTGCACCTTGTAATGAAGTTCCCAAGAGCAGCACCATGAATGATGGTGTGGGAGACTAAACAAAGCCCACAGACATCTCAACATGCCTTCTGGTGGTGCTGCCTGTAGCTGCTGCATACAGGTACGTGACATCAAAAGCACCTCTGCGGACACCCAGTGAAGTGAAGTCATGATGCTGGCAGCTGTGTCCCAGTGGAAATGCTGTTATTAAAACTTCCTAGTGTGGACATGGTGTTGGTCCACCCTACTATAATCTGGTAAATATGAGTTGAGGGAAATTGCTATTGGCAGCTATTGGCAGTGTGCAGACTTATGGCAGTCAACAAATATTGTCAGTGACAAGTAATTTCCCAAGTAGAGCTGGTCTTAAGACACTGACAGAAAAGCCTCGACACTTCTTAACAAACTGCTGTATAACTTGATCACCTTTTCTTGGGACCCCTGTGTGTAGCAAGCTTTTCTAGTGCTTTAGGTGTTAAATGTGTTTTCCTTGCTCAAAGTGTTGGCAGAAAATATGTACACAAAGGAATGCCTTTTCAGTGGCTGATCCCAGTAAACATCTGATTTGAATGGTATGAAAATGAACAAATGTTCACAGCCACAAGTATTATCACTAACTTAAGTATACCACTAGCCAGGTCCACACAGAAAGATGCAAACTTAAGTTTAAGTATTAATTAATGAAAAGCGTTCCTACAGCAAGTATTTTCTCTTTAACAATGCAAGATAAAGATAATGGTAACCCATTTAGAGTCATTTCAAAAAGATTCAGATATTCAAAAACAAACAAACAAACCAACCAAAAAACACCACAAAACCACAAAGAATTGTGGCTGCTGTTCATCTGTGTGCCTTACATAGCTCAAGCTGCATTATGATTTAAAGATGCATTCATCCTGACTATGAGCCTTGGACTGGATTATACCCACAAAGATCAATCTATTACAGCCACAGAGTAGGAGGGGTCAAGTTTTCATTTCTGGAGTCTCATCACAAACCAGTTTAACAAAACATAAGTAATTTCCATGAGAATACCTCTGCAAATATATTTTTTTTATGAGAAGCTAAACTCACATGAATTCTCATAATATATAGGAACAAATTAGGTGGATAAGACAGAAAAAGCAGATTCTGAATAAGGTTCCTTTAAAAAATCTCAGAAAAGCATCACTTAAAAAATTTCAGAATCCAAAGCTTAATTTTTTATTTTTATTTTCTATGGAGCCAGAAACCTATAATTTCATGGAACATTTTTAAAACAAGAATAATTACACTTCCCTTTGCAAATTATCAACAATGGAATAATTTACTAGCTTGTATTTAGTACTACCAAATCAGCACTCTGTCAATTTCTACCCCCAAAACACCTCTCCTCTTACCACTGCCACCATGAATTTGGAGGTCTGAGAATCAGACCATACAAGAATAACAGTGTGAAGATTTCATTTTGTAGCTCAGAGCCAATTAAAATTGCATACTTATTAATTTGCAAGATTGTTTTTTTTAATTACTGTATTTAACTTCCTAGTTCTTCTAGGAATATTTATCCTGTCCTGGTGAACGAGGAATTTGGTAGTGCACAGAAGGAAGAATCTGAAATGCTTTTTGCACTTTGGAGCATCCCTTCCATATATTCCTCCCTTTTTCCTCCCCTAGGGAGCACATACTTCTCTATGTGATTTTCTGGACAGAAATTTGTGCAAGTGCTGTACTTATCCTTATGTGGTAAGCCCAGCAAATGTAAAACATAGCTCCTGTGCTCTAATAAACCTGCCCAGCTCATCTGGAAATCTGAAGATTCCAGTATGTATGGGACTTAAGCGGCTACTATGCATTAAGAGAGAGAGCAGAAGTCAGAATTACAGTACAAGATAAACCTGTCTCCAAAGTAGGTCCAGTGGATGGACCATTGGCACTGAAGGTCTCTGAATCCTTCTCATCTTTCTCCAGATGTTCTGTAGACATCTGGAGATATAGAAAGCACCCAAGTATAGCAGGCACCCAGAAAGCTGGAGTATTTAGACTACCTACTCAATATACTTGGGTAGAAGAAGCAAACAAGTCTAGGGAAGCACCTGGTACACCAATCCAGTCTTGTAATTTGAAGATCTGTTCAACCAATCAATTTATTTTGGGACAACTTACCTGAAATACTTAGAAAAGTAAACACTTAGAACATATAGTGGTTTTGTGATAAATATCCTTCACAAATATTGTCCTGAGACACCCCACTGTTTAATAAGACTATTTTTCTCTACTTAACAGCTTAGAAAACCGGAAGGAAAATTAACAAGCCATCAGAGAATTGCAATCTGAGTCAATTAAAATATCAGTGTTAAATTGCAGTTAACTTATAGACCACTGACAAAAATATTAAAATGGTCCTTTGCTAAAAGTCTCCCAATTGCTATTCCCAAAGCTGACTACAATACAAATGAGAAAAGTCTTGTGGTTGTAATTTTTGAACATTCTTTGACCTCTGAGGTGTTCATGGCAAACATTTAGTACAGCCTCATTGCCTCATCCTTGCAATGATAGGGACTTGGACTGATCATTAGTTAAAAAAGGTGGACATACTGGAAACTTTCATAGTTTTCTTATCTGTTATTAAGAAATGGTGAAATCCCTGAAGCAATGAAGTAGGGTCTGGGTTGGGATTTAAGGTTCTTCCTGCCATGGCATCAGAATTTAGATTTAAGGTTTTTCCTGCCATACATCATATCCTCACTTTTCAAGACAGATTCTTTCTTTCAGAGGACTGCAGTTTCCTAAGTTCTGTCTCATCTTGAAGAACAGAACTAGAAATCTGCTTTGTTGCTTACACTATACCAATTCATCAGTGAATGTTCTCTCCTTCAGAATGTAAACTCAATCATCATTCCAATTTTTGAAAAACCATTCAGCTCTCTCAAATGAAAAGTATGAACTCAGAAGTAAAACTAGAGAGTAGAGGGAGTCTGATGGGAAAGAAAATAACTTCATTAAAACAGGTACAAAAATAACATTAACACTTTTCCATCCACTGTAATTTGTGTATGGTCCTACCTGGCAGTATGTTACACATATTAAGAATTCTGAATACATATGCCATACTTAAATTCAGTCAAAAAGATGACAATAGAGATCCTCTTAATTGTTGGTCACTATGCATCACCTCCTCTTTTGCATTCCTTATGCATCAAATACAATTCTATGTTTCACTGTAATGACCATTCCTGTCTCAGTTGTTCTTTAACATTCTTCTTTTCTTTCAGTACTGAGCTGTAGCTGCTATCCAGTTCCAATGCTTTTGGCTTTAACAGACTACATTTCCCTCAGAAATCTCCCACACTGTTCCATAATGGTTAGGGAGCTCCCACACTGGAACACTTTATAAAATTCTTTCATTTTTCCTGTGTAAATCCTCTATTCTTTACCTGCCTGTTGAATCTATCTACAGCCTATCAGTACCTTAGATACAAATTCCTTTGGGAAAGGATTCCTATTTATTACATGTGTAGAGCACTTAGCTCTGTATTATTTCACTGGGGGATAGGAGTGGGGGTAACCCACAAAAATAAATGGTATTTAAGTAAAGCATCTCTTAAGTCATAGGTATGAAAGTATTTAGGTGGAAATTTCATGTTATTGGAGTATAAGACATTATTTAAAATATAGTTAGAATCTCATCGTGAAACCTTTTGTACATTTCCCAATCAAATTTTAATTTCCAACTTATAAAGGAAATCATGCACTAGAGAAGCTATAGTAACATCATTTGCTTGCTTCGGGGCAAATGAGAGTGTGATATTCAGTAACTATTTATATATGGCACATTCCTATTTAATTTTAATATGGAATGGCCAAGTTCTAACCGAACAGCTCTGTAAAAATATATTTAAAAATTTTACTGCATTATTTTTGATTCTTTCAGCCTTAGGGATTCTATACTGCATTATACTAAGTATGCTGATAATGAGTTCACAGTGGAATAGCCTTCATTTGTGTATTCTAATTATTACTGAATTGCTCAGATCTTTACTCTATGACCTGAGTAGGCCTAAGTATTTTTAAAAACAAAGCCCTACATTCTACCAGAATTTTTGTATTTTACTAGGAACAGACTTTGAATTTCTGTTTTACAAAATATCATGCTTATCCCTAGAAGAGTATGTATAGCTGCTTAACTTCATACCTGTTAATATGTAAGGCTCACTGATTTCAGTAGATCTACTCTTGTGAGGATAATTAAGGACATGTTTATGTATATGCAGGATCACATCTTTAATTAGTTTGAATTAAATTTTATTTCCCTCACAGAAGAACTCAGATCAAAATGAAGATAATTCTCGCCACTCAGAAAGGTGATACGGTGTGATTACTTAAAATTATGTCTCACGTAAGCATGCCTTCATAAACATATGCTTTTGGATATTGATTTTATTTTCTTTAAAAAAAATGAAGATATTTCTATATAGCATTCTATAAAGACAAATTGATTTAATGTTGGCTGTATTTTCAGTAATTTTGTGTTTATTTTAATCAAAGGATCTCTCATGTTACCTCACTGCATTGATAAGATTACACTCAGTTCAGATTTCTGTTAGGAAGTCACAAAGGCCACAAGATCAGACAAGCACTTATGCAGTCTTAATTTTAAGTAATAGATATGTAATGAAGAAGATTATTGTTGTATTTTCTTTTAAATATATCTGTGTTTGTATATTCTGTACGTGTACAGGGAAACAGAGATCACTGTAGGCATTGTTGCCCTTTTGTAAGTAGAAATGGACTGGCATCTAAATGTCTACTTTCATTATCTCTTACATATTTCTAATAGTTTGCTTCCAGACATTTATTCTGTAGATCTCCTCAGAAAGGACAAAGCCTACCTTTGCTTTAAATGTGCTTAAATGATAATAAAAGCAGCCAGCAAGTAAGAAAATTTTGATTTAAATGCATTGGAAGAATGGAAATTCATTTGTGTTTCAACTTAAAAAGCAGCACAGGCAAGTCAGCTAATATACATTCTATCAGTTCCCAGTAAAAGTTACATACTTTATTTTTCAGAAAAGTCTCAGAAGTTTTTATTTATATTTAAAAGAGACATTGTTTTCAGAGAAGATGGAAGGGTAAATTTTCTAAGAAAGCACACAAGCTTGCATGTTTTGCTTTTCATGCTTAGGGGCACGAATAATTTCAGTGTTGCCATTTGGAGCTATCTAGCTTTGCCACATGATATATTATTATGTAGCAGCTCTGATGAGTGCTTAATGAAACAATTAATTTCAACTGGATCAGGCTGTTGTCAAAATGAAGTGACTTGGATTCAAGACAAAATGCCCAAAGCAAACATGTAAAACAACACTACAATCTTCTCTGTAGTATGAAAATAACACTAGAAGAAATTTGTTAAGTTATATATAGCTCTTAACAAGTGTAAAGGAAATCAGTGTATTACTTACGGAGAAATTAATGACGAAATCTGTATGTTGATGAATAGTACAAAAATTCCTGCACAATAGAAGCAATGCCAAGCATGGAAAATATATATATATATATCAAAGAGTCTTGACAGTTGGTAGTGTTGTGTAAACCCTAACTGTTAAAAGGCAAGGCACAAATGAGATCACAAAAAGTATGACACAGTCTCAGAATTTGTCTATGGGACATCAGGACTGCAGACAACTGTCAGCTAAGAGCTGGCTGGAAATGGTTGCTTCACTTGGCAAATCATGGGGCAGCAGTTCATTCAAGGTGCTGTCAGCCTAGGTTCAGATTCATCCAGAAGCCTGAGTTTTAATTCTGAATCATAGTCTGGAAGGCAGAACTCTAAAAGAGTTCAGGACTACATGGATTACAATAAAAATCTGTGAGAATGTCTTGAATTTCTGAAAAGCTGGTCTCAGATGTAGGTACTGCACTTGTCTGACATCCTATCTCCACCTAGCTTCCACCCTACTTAGTCACTTGAAAGGAAAAAGAAAAATGAAAACCTGAGTCTTTGTTTCTCTAACTCTCAGTTTTCCATTACACTGGGTAATGCCAGTAAATTTTTATTTTTATTTTATTAATCTAAACATTTCCACCATCCAACATCTCAAAGTAGGAAGCAAAGTAAGCAAATCTCAAACCAAGCAAATATAAAAAACCATGTCACTAGAGGTTCCATGGTCACAAACAGGTCTTTAAAATCTGAACTTTCCTTCAGCTCTCAGATAGCAGCTGCCACACTCAGCCAATAATCAGATGAAGGAATGTAAAGGTTAACAGCCTACTAGTAATGCCAGCTAATTCATAAATTAAGATATCACAACTTTAAAACACAGCTTTAATTTTCCTGATTTTTGTCATATAAGCCTACATCAACACATGTAGTTCATGGCATCCTTGACAAAAACTTATAGAACTCCTATGTTTCCAAGCCGTTCAGTAAACTAAACCTCTTATTAAAGTCCACTTTATATAATGTCATTTTCAGCACTCCACATATCATTCAGCCAATCCTCTCACTTCCTACATCTGGTTCTCAATTAAAAGTTGGACTACTAGACAATGTAATGCATTCTGTCCAACAGTTAAAAACAGATGTCTTCACAACTACTACAATACTCCATAAAAATGTAAACATCCTGCCTTGTCTTGAGGTTAGAGATATATTTTCACTCATATTTTCTCAAATGCTTTATATTTAGCTGAAACATGAATAGCTATTGCACATTTAGGCAGGTATTATAGATTTAGATATATTAATATGAAAATCTCAAGTATTTAACTGAAACAATAAAAATAGGATTATCACTTTTATAGCACAAATGTGTTTATTGTTGTATTTATAATCATAATATGAAAGTTTATAATGCAGCATTTATGTTCACTGATACAGATCTATTAGAAAATTGATATGTGATACAAGAATAATGAACAGGAATAATACCCTCTTTAAAATTAAATTAAGGTTAATGAATTAGTAGAAGTGAATTGCTAGAAGAAGTCAAACACCTATAGAGATTTTTTTCTTGATTGTGGTAGGTCTTTTTCATGGACAAAATAATTTTCCCCCTTCCCTTCAAAAAAAAAAAAAAAATCTGTTTAAAATCTTTCCAGATTATTTTACAGATTCTGTTATTCTCATATGATAGATATGAATTTTAGAATACTTTACAAAATCATCCATAATCCTAGGCAAGCAATAATACAGCAGGCTGTTTTTCTATCTTTTTCTATACCTGAGTAAATATCATGCATAGGCCCTGGGGAGTGTCCCATGGTATTATCCACAACATCATGTGGTGATGGGGCTGGCTGGAGGGGCTGGATTGTGAGGCAGTCGTTCAGGATGTCCTGGCCAAGCTCTGAGCTTGATCGCAACTGAAACACAAGAGATAAATAAAAATAAAAAATAAAAAAGGAAATAAAGCACAAAACACTCTAAGACACTGAAAAATTTAGATAAAGGAATTGATCATATGAAGAATCCTTCTCTTCTACATCATGGTAAATATCTTTCCACTACAGTAGGTATTTCTCAAATCTGGTAAAGGAAACTTCCTCATGCTTGATAAGACTGTACTCAGGAAAAGGGCTACTTGTACAGGTAGGATCTTGGACAGATGAACTTACACGTGCTCTCTTGCCATACATTGCAAAAGATAGAAGTGCCCAATTCATAGATAATGAAGACTTATCAAATGTCTGTAAGTTCATATATCAGCAGAATAATACTATAAAAAATATGGACATTTTCCTGCTGGTTTGGTGTCCTTAACAACTAGCTCACTGAAGGATGAGAAAAGCTTCTTTGGCAGTGGCAGTGGAAATGAGGGACTGGGAATGAGCAGTGAACATTGATATGACTCAGGATGGTCAGGAAGTGGCATCACTTTATATGGACAAAAGCTGTCACAAGACCAAGTTGTTAACCTGACTAGAATCACATTTGTTTTATAATATGGGTGAACTGATATGAAGATGAATGCTGTCAAAAGGGGTAGTTGACCACAAATCCCAGTCACTTGCACAGTACTTTAGCCATAAAGAGCAAGTCTGTTTACCTACCTGATCTGGAAAAAAAAAAAAAAAAAAGTCATTCTGCAAGCAATTAATAAATAGATTAACTGGAAGAGTTTTCCTTTGAATAAAAATGATGAAGGGGTTCACCCTGAGGCTACAACACTACTTAAAACAAAAGAAGAAAAAAGAGGACTTGCTGCAGTGGCCTGCCGTGGAGCTGTTCTAGCTATCATGCAAAACCGCAGCATGAAGTTTCTGGCAGATGGATGCTGCTGCAGGCTGCTGGCACTGATGCATGTCTCAACACCCTGACTCATGTTACAGTCACATATATAAAAAATTTGCTTGTTCCTTACAGCTGTCTCAGCTCATAAGCTAGTGTGTGCGTTTACAAGTATGAAAAAGCAGGGTCTGTGAATATATGCAAGTGGGGCACTGCAGTGGCTGAGATGCAGATAGATATCTTGTCTTGTCACCCATGATGATGAAAAGAAAATTCTTAGCAAAGCAGCATGAAGGACAGAAGCCTCACTTAGTGCTTGAGGACTTCCTCTACTCATGCATCAGACTCCCAAGATGAAAACACTACAGATAAAACAGGCTTCTTCTTCCCTTTGGTGCCATGAAAACTGAGCAGGTAAAAGTAACTGGAATATAACTCAGCACCTCTAGAAAACTCCTAAGGGGAGGAAGAACAACAACAAGAGGAACTTCTGTCCATCCTACATTTAGAAATGAAGAAACAAGAGTAAAAGGGAATGATTCTCAATGCAGAAAGACCCATTACTATGCTACAAGATGCTGATACTCATTCAAATGACTTCTGATGACATACAGAAGCATAAAACTGTTGCAAGAGAATGGAGAGTTGGTCTTACACATCATAAGCACCAGAGGCGTGGTGACTGTAACACAGAGATTATATGCATATGTGCATGCTGCATGTTCTTCTTTCTGTTAAAAATGGAGTGAGTCATCATTAAACCTGAAGGTAAATTAACTTTGTGAGGTATATTTGTTATGTCGGAACTTATCTAAATTATACTGGGCAGCAGGGGTGGGAGAATGGTGATGACAGGGAGAAGAGAAAGTGAGAAAGAGTGAAAGGGAGAAGGAGAGAAAGGGAGAAAGCTGCCAAACACTTTTCATTTATTATCCATAGTTACAACCCACTGTATATCTAAATGTTTCTTCCAGAATAGCATTTGTGGTTTTCTGATGTCAATTGTCCATTATTTATTATGATATTACTGCTCATATGAGTAACATGGCTTTTTCATGAAATGTGGTTCATATGAAATTAAATGACAAATATATCCAGATCCAATTTTTTATTATTTTTCATAGGCATTATACAACTTGAAATTTCTATGCAATCTAGTAAGAAAATATGTATGAAAATATCTGACTTCTATTAAAAATCAGGATTCTGCCACACTGAATACAAATTTACAGAGGTCACCTGTATGAAGTTGCTTGCTTATGCAATTTTTTCGGTGATCAAGAAAATGATAAATTTTTAAATGATTGGGTAGCACTCACTGTGGTTGAAACACTGAGCAGAGCATGGAAATGTGAGCTAAGTACTTATACACTAGTTAGAAGCATTACATAACAGTGACAGCCAACTGGGTGTAAGTGTATTACATGCACTTTCATATTTCGCAATGTTCAGGAAATTTGCTTTGCATTTGCAAACTCTGTGACACTGGGAATGAATCCATCACGATAACCTGTGGTGACATAATTTTTCTGACTCGCCCAATAGTTAATGTTAATGCTTATAAAAGCAAACAAAAACTAGGATCAACAACAAAACCAAAACAAACAAACAAACAAAAAAAAACAATGAAACAAACACTAGGAGACAGCTGTAATCTGACTTTTGAAGAGTATTACACTGATTTGTACAACTGCAAACAAATACTGATAATTCAAATTGCCACTAAATGTACTACCATAAGTCTTTAAACCCTTACTGGATAAAAGGTGCTAGGAATAACTTCACCTTCCTTCCCTGCACGTGATATGCATGTGTGTTGCTATTGAGGAGTGATTACTTCTGCAGCAACAGAAAGTGTAGGGAGCAAGGGGTAGAGGAGCTCTTCTCTACTCTCCTGCTTAGCAGTGCAGGACCATAAATGAGTAAGTATTGCTTTAGCAGAAGCAGCCATTGAATCACAGCTGCTTCCCAAACTAGACACAACTTCTGGGAAAATCCATTCCACACTATTACTGTTTTCTCTTGAGAGAGACAGTGACTGTGCAGTGAATGCTGGGTCCTCCTTCCTTTGTCATCTAAAGCTCAGCATCTGATCAACGTTTTTGTAGATAGTTCCTCCATAGAAATCAGCCTGTACCATTAGATGCAAGAGTTGATCTGGCTGAAGGTAGGACAGCTCTAGAGGAATCTAGATAGGCTGGACCAATGGGCCAAGGCCAACTGTATGAGGTTCAGCAAGGCCAAGAGCTGGGTTCTGCACTTGGGGCGCAACTATCCCATGCAATGTACAAGATAGGGAAAGAATGTCTTGAAAGCTGTCTGGCAGAAAGAGACCTGGGGATACTGGCGATAGCCAGCTGGATATGAGCCAGCAGTGTGCTCAGGTGACCAAGAAGGCCAACAGCATCCTGGCTTGTATAAGAAACAGTGTGGCCAGCAGGACTAGGGAAATGATTATTTTGTACTCAGCTCTCATGAGGCCGCACCTCGAGTACTGTGTTCAGTTTTTGGGCCCCTCGCTACAAGAAGGACATGGAGGTGCTAGAACATGTCCAGAGAAGGGCTATGAAGATGGTGAAGGGCCTGAAACAGGAGTCCTATGAGGAGTGGCTGAGGGAACAGCGGTTGTTTAGTCTGGAGAAGAGGAGGCTCAGGGGAGACCATATCACATGGTACAATTACCTCAAATGAGGTTATCGCAGGATGGGTATCAGGCTCTTCTCCCAAGCACCAAGTGACAAGACAAGAGGAAATGGCCTTAAGTTGTATCAGGGGAGGTTTAGGTTGGATATTATGAAAAATTCTTTACTGAAAGGGCTTTGAAGCATTGGAACAGGCTGCCCAGGAAAGCAGTTGAGTCACCATCCCTAGAGGTCTTCAAAAACATGTGGATGTTTTTGAAGCTTAGTGACATGGTTTAATGGTGGATCTGGCAGCACTAGGTTAAAGGTTGGACTAGATGATCTTAGAGGTCTTTTCCAACACGAATGATTCTATGATTAACAGGGCTGACATAAGCTCTGACCTTTTGGGGAGCAACACAGATGGCAAAAAAAAAAAAAAAAAAAATGGATAATCTTCCTGAGTCTCATTCAACTGCATCTGATCAAGGCATTTTTTTTTTTTTTCCTACATTCAGGTTAAAAAAAATTTCAGTCAAATATTTTTGCCTATTTTTATAGACACTTTTAACAAAAAGCTTTAATTGAAACAAGTGCTTTACATTTTGTCAAGGGCAGGGGAATCTGAGTTTTCATACTTACTTGAAGAAACATAGAACAATGAAAAGACAGATAATCTCAAAAACAAGGAAATAAACCGACCATTCAATGCAGCCATAAAAATTTATTTTCAGTTAAAAACACTATAAAGCTGAAATAATAATTGACCAGATCTAGCTGCTGCAGTCTGTTTCTTGCCCTCTTCCAAAGACAATGCATCTCATTTGCAACTAGACTGTAGAGTTATCAACTGGCTGTAAAAGACAGTGGATGCTCTCCTTGACTTCTGTATAAATTACATCCCAGCACAAAAATCCTGTCATTATGGCTGCAATACACTTCCCTCTTGATCACTCAGCTGAGCACCAGTACAATCACACCAGAACTGAAAACTTGCCAATCTATTTGGGAGAACTCTAACGTTAGAAAGTTATCTTGCTGAATGATGAAATCAGTAACTGAAAATTTTGCCATGCTGAGCTCAGAGATTTTCAGTGTGCTGCAACTTAGCCCAAAGTTAACAATCAACTGCTCAGCCCACTTTTAAGTTCCCTGTGTGAAATTTTTATTCTAAATGATAATTTTTCAACTTTAATAGTTCAGTTGCATGGAAGACTTGACAGGTTTTATATTTGGAAATCTGAACCTTTCCCATTATCACAACGTGGTGATTTTTTCTAATACACAAAACAAACCACTGTCAGTCATAATTTATAATTGTTTTACGCCTGTGATAATCAACTAATGTTCATCACTTTCAGAAAACTGGATTGAAATTCTAAAGTTATATTAGCATTTTAGGTATAACTAAATAATTACCCAAGATTAAATGATACAAGCAGAAGTAATTAGAAGGGAGTAAGATTTCTACATTCTTCAGTTTTCAATGTGATTATATTTGAGTCCAAGACCAGAGACATGCTGTTGGTTTGATGTATGACATACTTCCAAAGAAAATGTTTCCTTAAAAGAAAGGATCGTTTGTTTTATATTTTTCTAAACAGCCTGTGTTTTATCTAAGATCTGCATGTTTTTGTACAACCTGGCTCATTTCTTCAGCATTACTCCTGTTCAGTAGAAATCTGATGCCATCAAGGAAAACATCTGTTTATGAACATTGTTGGTTAGAAGAGATGTAGGTTTGAATTTTTCAGACATGATTAGTTTTTTTCCAAACCACATTAGACAGGATCTCACTAACATCAAAACCTGCACATATGTACTCACATGAACTCCAGTAAACCTTCAGCAAAGACTGGCACTGACATGCCAGTTATGTCATCAAATCAGAGAAGTTTAAATTTCAGTTTTGGGAAAGTGGGCTTAATGGACTATAGTAATGCTGTCCACATAGTACAGCATTTGGTTACTGTTTATTCTTTCAGTGTAGGTAAGATATGTGTCTTCTCTATTTATAAAACAAAAACAAAAAAAACACAGGCAACTCTGAATACTTCTATGTTTCACTGAGTGGAATTGCTTCACATGAAATGTGATAAAACTTTATAAATGTGTTTTTCTTTTCAATATACAGCTAAGGAAGAATCTGTTATTCAGCTTTTTGTGTATTAAGTTTACTAAGCTGTATTTGACAAGCAGGGAACAAGCCAGTAGTCTTCCATGTGTTTTTGTTGTTCATATGTTAAGTTGGCATTGGAAGAGCAAAATATGACCTGTCTACATCAAGCTACACATTTTACTAACTTTTTAAAGGAATAGCCAGAAATTTATATTTTCTTACACTTTCAGAGTCACATTATGTCCTGCTAGCATCATGACATTGACAGCACAAATGTGTGACCACTAGAAAAGTACAAGTTTAATATGAAGCCAAGGAATGTGAGAGTGTTAATACATATTATAGGTTTCCTTGCTAGATCATCTATTTATTCACACAGATCAGTGTCAAGGTCCAATGTTTTCTTACACAGTTCTAAAACTTGTTGACAATAGACAGTAAAAGTTCATACTTAATCAGTGTCTTAGTTCTTGCATCTGGAGGCTGCAGACATTCTGGAGCAAAGAGGCACTGTAGACAGACAGGATTCCTCAATAACTGCTTCCAATGAATCATCTGGGTAGGATTTCTAGAAAGCCATAGCATAATTCTGCTAATTGTCTACCACAGCTTTCCAGTACGTATGCTGAATATTTTTATCTGCTCTTGCATTCTGTTTCAATTAAATCCTAGGCCAGGAAAACAGAATAAAATTGAAATTAAACTATCCTATATGGACAGTGTAACTGTTAGGTTCCCTATGAGAAATAGTTACTTTTACTCCACTCAAAATTTTACTGCAAATATTTGACTTCAGAGACAATAACAGCCTTCATCTTTGTGACCACTTTAACTCAAGAAAACATACCACAAACTCTTGTTTTAAAAATCAAAAGTACTGGAACCTACATAGCTAGTTAACTTTGGGAGATTATAAGGCAACAAGAAATTCTATTTTAGAAACACTGAACTCTTGTAAGAGGCTAACACTGTTACGATAAATGGATGACAAAATGAATTTTACCTTTGTTATATATAGAACAAGGACTTCTCTTTTGATTGGTATTATTTTAATTTGGAAACTAGTTTGGCTTATTTCTTTACTAAACTGATATAGACCTATAGACCAAAAACTTCATTTTAAGGTGAAAAACTGCAAATGGAACAGATCCTAAAGGAAACCTGAAATAAATAAATAAAAAGAGCTCAAAAACATAAAACTGACAATCTTTAAGGAAGGTAGGTTCAGTTCAAATGAGAAATATTGTAAGTGGCCATTTTCTGAGATAAACAAAAAAGCTTGCTTGGTCATAATTCTGTTGAAAACTGATGTCTTACATTTTTCAATTTCATTTTGCCCTACACATTTTCAAGTACTGCCTTTTAACGTAGAAGGCTCCTAAGGATGCTCCTTGTTGTGCCATCTACAGTCTTGGAAAAGTGCACATTTTCACATTTTTGCTTTCTTTTATTTCTCATTCTAGTTGTAGGACTGGAAAGCATCCACAGAAATGCATGTGTATACACACACACACATTACCTCTCTCCTTGTCCCATATCATATTGTATCAAACTTAAAAACATGCAGCTACCTTAGTAAAAATGCTATCTACATCATACCTATGACCATTCCTATTTCTTCCTCTTTTTCTCACTGTTATAAGAGGCTTGTAGCTGTTTTTCATGTGAGTGGTAATCTAGAGTTGAACTATGAAATTCAAAAAGCAGGAAAAAAATCTGATCCACTATATGTCAGACTAATTTGGAGATATAACTTTTCCAGGTAAATGAAGCTTGACAAGGAACCCACTTGTACTGCAGAATGATGTGCTTTCCCTGATTGAAAAAAGAACTGCTTGGCAAATTTCTACTTCAGGACTGGAAAAAAAATGGAAAATAAATGAGTACCAATCCACCTGGTGCTTCAGTTAAAACAAAAAGGGTGATTTTTCCCTCTATTTAACATTGATGAGGTCATACCTGGAGTACCAATAATGTTTCCATTTCTGGGCACCCCAGTACAAGAGAGACATAGGCATACCGGAGAGAGTCCAATGGAGGGCCACCAAGATGCTGAAGGGACTGAAGCACCTCTCCTGTTAGTCTGAGAGAGTGGGGATTATTCAGCCTGTAGAAAATAAGGCTCAGGAGGATCTTATCAATATGTATGAATACCTCAAGGGAGGGTGCAGAGAGGACTGAGCTAGGCTCATTTTCATTGGTGCCCAGTGGTAGGAGAAGAGGCAATGGGCACAAACTGGAACACAAAAGGTTCCGTTTGAACATCAGGAAGGATGTCTTTATTGTGTGGGTGATGGAGCACTGTCACAGGTTGCCCAGAGAGGTTGTAGAGTTCCTTGGACAACTGCAATGCTGCCTTGATATGGCTGAAGGGAAGCTGTTCTAGGTATCTCTGCCTGAGCAGGGGGTTTTGGCCACACAATCTCCACAGGTCCCTTCCAACTTAAACCATTCTGTGATTCTTTTATTTGGTGACTGTAACAACTACCAGTTGCAAGAGCACCTTGAGGAACATTTGGGTATTGTCCACGTTTCCTGCTCCCTGAAGAGCAGAGCTCCACACAAAACTGGCAAAGCCCATCCTCAGGACAGAGCTTCCTTGCAAGTTCTGCCTTGCTTATCCTACTGCAGCACCTGGGACAATGGCCACAGCCAGCCCTCCTTGCTTTCAATATCTGTTTTCGTATTTCTCATTCACCATGCTCAAAAGAACCGATCACTTGTGTTATCAAAAGTTTTCCAACAAATTGTGGAGTTAAATTCCTTAAACACTGCTGACTATTCCTAATACTTTTTTTTTTTTTTGGCAGCACCCCTTTCAGCAAAAATTGCTACACTCCATGGTGCCTGATTTATATTTCTTTTTGAAAACAGGAAGTAAATGGATTAAAGTTGAGGATTAAAACACTTACTCTTTACTGCATTTTTTTTTTTTTTTTTTTTTTTTTTCTGCAGAGTAATTTGTTAGTTGCCATGGGCACTGCTCACTGACCCTTAGCCTATGAATGCAGTTCTTTTTGCATTAATGACTTCTTTTAAATGGACTTCATAGAGAACAAATAAAGGAAAATATTCTCATGTTCGACTGCTCTGAAAGAAAGAAAATACATTTGCTTCTCTCTCTGTCTCCTTTGTCTCTCTTTTGCACTTTTAACAGTGAAATTTGAACTTAAATTTTGAACAAGGGCAACTGAAACTTGAAAGGTGCAGAAGTGCACTGGGCTCCTACTGTAGGCCCCGGTCAGAAGCTGTTTGCTCTCTGGAAAGCAGGTGTTCACAAACAGAGCAGTTTCACCAGATTAATATAGTCACATAATAGACAAAGTTGTTGGTAACTGGCTTAATGCCCTAATAGCCTGCTGAAATACCGATGATGTATTCTTCTAACCCTCCTTAGCTACCTCTTTCCTCATCAATTAATCATTCTGAATAAGAGAAAAGAAAAAAGAAGTGAATTTATTTTCTGTAGGAAATTCATTAAGCAGTGTTTCTAGGTTCAAAAATAAAAAGTTCAAATACTGACAAATAAAAGGAAATGGAATGAAAGGAAATGTGTTGCAGAATGAAATAAAACAAAGATACTAGCAAAAGAAAATCACAATGCATTGTTTTCTCTGTTTGCCACTAAATCTGACTGCTTGCATTTTTTTTTTATTATTATTCCAAGACTTTAAAACAAACCAGTAGTTTCAGTGTAGTAAAGTGCAGTAAAATCATCATGTAGTCACAATAAAAAAAGCGCCTGCTTCTACTGTAAAACAATTTAAACAATGAACAGGCAAGTAGCATGAAGCACTGTAATAAGCAAGAACTTTTTTTTTTTTTCCTGAGGACTGAAGCTTTTGCTGTAAGATGTACTGGTTGTTATACAAATGTGTTACATATGTGTTATACAAAGAAGTCTCTAAGAGAGAAAAAGAAGAGGTGAATTGCTAGAAAGGGATATAAAATGACCAAGCCTCAGAAAGATTCAGTCATTGAGATCTGCCCATGAAGGAAGGGAATGAGGCTTGCACAGTGGTAGAAGAACAACATCTGCAGGATCATCACTAGCTGTGCACTGATGCCTCTGTAGAGCCCTCCCATTTCACATGGGACCTCGGTCAGGCCACTCTGCAAGGCAGTTCCAGCAATTGCTTTGGCCAGATGATCCATGTCTTTATTTCCTTACTTCCAAGATGCCCCATGCCAAGAGTGGACTTAACTAGTCTGTTAGCCTCTACTACAACCCAAATAAGGAGTGGACACAGCTGAGGTATAATACAGTCTGCTTCTTCACCTGAGAAGTGCAGTGTAGAACCTTAGTCTTTATTGTAAGTAGGAAAAGAATTCTGAAATTTTCCATTACTAGCTGATCTATTTTTGAGAAAGCAATAAATGAAAAATGCAAGAAATCATGCATGAATAGCAGTAGAACTAGGGAAACCCTGATTGCCTGTTCCCTTCCTCAGTGTAACACCTGAAAAGATCTCCTTCCAGCTAGATATCATGGGAGGAAATCTTGTAGAAAACCTTCATTGAGAAAATATTTTGACAGCTCTCTAAAACCTACTGTTCAACCAGCATTACACAACTGACCAATCTGTGTCAAAAAGGAATTTTATCAGGTAGAAATGAACCAAGCTGGAAGTGGAAGTCTGTGCACAGATACTTGTCTCCTGTGCAATTCAAAACAAATCTCCACCAAGGATAAACAACTTTCACAAATGTCCTTTCACAAAGTTATGAATTTGTAATATTCACTTTCTGGCAGAGACAATGCAAAATTCTGTCATGGAGAAAGTCCGGAAAATATACACATGAGGAACTGCTGTGGTAGAATAAGACTAAGTAAATATTACATAAATAAATATGGAGAGAAAATATATAGCTGAATGACACTGCATGATTTAGCTGCACAGCTCCTCTGTATGGTACTGAAAAACCCAGTAGAAGACCAAGGAGTGTCACTTATCATCTATGGATCTGCTGAGGTATTAAGCTATCTGGGGAGCTGAATGCATGAATGGTGGCCACAAGACCCCTTTGAATGAGCAGGTTTTTCCAGGAGTCACGACAGCTTTCAGAGGCAATTGCCAGTTAAGCATTCACTGTATCAGAATGTTTCTGTATAATATATATGAACCATAACTGATTAATGAAAAAAATCACAATCACATTCTGGGCACTGTTAAAACTGTGAAAAATTAAATAATTGATCAGGTGAAATGTGACAGTATTTGGTAATAACTGTCTTAAGTACAAGGCCCACAGTGAAAAGCCCAGAGAGGTTTTATATTCTCTTTAGCTGGTCTTGTTTATCTGGACTGTTCAAATTATCTATTCCTTTTTTTTAATTATTATTATTATTTTTTTTTTTTCCCACAAAGATGTAGTGAAACAGTTGTATCCTTACCTATTAAAGTATCTTTTAATTAAATGGAAACAATCTTTAATATATATATATATTTGGCACCACATACTAGCTTGAAGAACTATTATACATGACAACTGTTGTCCACTGCTATAAATATGGATAAAATGAAAACTGTACCTAAAGACAAGACTGTACACTGTTCAGATGCTGAAATAGATGCTATCAAAATAATCTTGTCCTTGCCAAACAGCTGTAAGTAATAAAAGCTATCCTTTTGACTTTTTTAAACAAACAAACAAACAAACAACAACAACAACAAAACAACTATCTTGTCTGTCTGCAAATGCACTTGTTAGAAGAGAAAACCTTCAAAAAGCATTAGACATTGCAAGTGCTCATGGTAGGATCTACACTAAGCCAGTGGAGGGTCTGTTCCATTGAAGTTGGATATGAACTGCAATACTTAAAAGTGAATAAGGGATTTTCTTTATTTAGGAAGAGAGCTGCAGAAATTTCTTCATGTCACACTTGTGTGAATAAGATAATGTTCTTATTCTTGTAGAACAAGTTTAAGACTTGTGAGGGTCTTAGCTCTCAAAACGAGTAAGTCTTTGTGAACAGCATAAAAAATATTTGCCTTCTATATTGGTTTTTATTCACTGCATAGCTAATAGTACAGGCTCTGAATTTTGTTAATGATTACGCTGCAGAAATTTCACTAGCTTCAGAAAAAAGACTTCCTACACTTTTACCATTCCAGTTCTCTCCCTCATCCCACTTGGGAACAGTGAGTGAGCAGCAGTGTGGTACTTAGCTACTGGCTGTTGTTAAATCACAACAGTCATTGATTCTGGGGAACAACCAGAATTAGATTATTGTTTTTGGAAAGAATTTCCTGAAAACTCAGCAAGCTCTTGTATTTGGTCCCATTATGCCCTGAAAATGCACAGAAGATTGAAAAGCTGAAAGGATGTTAGGTAATTATTGATGTGAGGGGAAAAGAAAAAGTAAATGATTCATGAGATCCTGAATTAATATGAAGTCCAAGATAGATAAAGATTAGAAAACACAAAACACACAGTATGTCAAACTTTTAAGTAGGCTTTGGCAATAAATACCAATATTCTTTCTAAAGTAACAATATACTTGAATTCTGCATATGTAAAAAAAAAAAAAAAAAAAAAAA
>NC_048926.1:29316225-29326256 GCF_011077185.1 Oxyura jamaicensis
AAAAAAAAAAAAAAAAAAAAAAAAAAAAAAAAAAAGAAGGAAAGAAAGAGGATGACAGAGTGACCCAGAATATAGAAGTATCTGGGGCAGAAGAAAGTACTGAGATGGCTCTTACCATGGCATATGCACCTCAGCTGCCTATGGATGTTCAGCTTGGTTACATATCCTAAAGAATCAAAGCCACAAAGTTGGGAGACAGAATAAGGAATGAAATGAAAATAGAAAAGTGTTAGAAAAAATGAAGTGAGAAAAAAAAAAAAAAAAAAGAAGCATAAGGATACATAAATTAAGGCAAGGCAACCTGAAGGTTATTTTTAAGTAGCAATTTAGGAGCATTTACTTCTTCCAGATCAGGCCCAAGATCCACCCAGACTGCTTTAAGTTACGTACAGCATCCAGTAGTGGCAGACCTTTCAGGGGAAAGAGTGAGAAACTGCAAATGAGCAGTGCAAAATAATCAAGCTTTTCCCTAATCTCTCTAATTTGATGCTTACTTCTGTCCTAAAATGTGCTCCTGATTCACTGACATTCCACGCAAACCTTGTGTTTATTTTTTAACACTGCCTAAAGAATGATGAGTACTCTCAATAATCACAAAAATACCCAGATCTCTTTGATTTCCAATTGGGATTATATGTTTTGGTAACAAGTCTAGTTGTTACCAAAAAACTATCTAGTTTTCTGTCACTGACTGCCCTGCATAGAAGGAGCTCCATTAGTTTTCCCCAAGTGAAGATGAATTCCTGTCATAGTCAGCAATTTTTAGCTTTTAAAAATATGAAAGGAAGTATTGCTTTTTATTCCACCAAACTACTTTAGAAGTTGGGACTGAGCGTTATTGTGCACATGGTTTATACTTAAAATATTTTCCAGACATTTTAAGACATCTATTCCCAGATGTTTGCATGGTGTTTGTATATGTGCTTGTCCTCATGCTTATGCAGAATTTTACAAATGATGCAAAGATGGTTAAAAAAGGGAGATGATGGCTCCTTTCTGATTTGCTTTAGTAAATAAGAGTTTATTGTGCTATCTAGTAAACTGCATACAAGAAATATACTTCTGCTGTGATATTCTTGAAATACAGGATCTCATCCCATTACCTGGAGAGATTCCCAGGTCAATGTATTTAGTGGATGGCTGGAGGCCAGGGCTGGGAGGAGAAAGGGAATAGCAGCAGCCTTACAAGGTTTGCAGAAAAGGTTTTTTTGCCTTATGTGGTAAGTCATAAACATTTATCAACAAAAAATGTTTAAAATAATTCAGAGACCTAAATTTATCTATGTCACTGCATCATCTGGCCCTATCATACAGGGACAAGGAAAGGCTCAAAGCTTTGAACACAGATCTAGAAAATCTGGGTTGAAAACTTCATGTAACTAGCATTTAGTACAGCAAGAAGTGACCTCCTCTGTCATGAATATATTTCATCCTCCTATTCTAAGACTATGCAACATCAAAGACACATTTGCACATACAGCCTTGGAGAGCCAGCAACTTAAGACACCAAAATAATGTCACTTAGTGTGTAGGGGGATGTTAAAAGGAGGATTAAAAGCAGTGAGGCATGATATACTAAATGAATCCATGACTAACGGGGTGTGACAGCAAAGGGTTTCATTCTTTTCAACAGAATAGATCCCTAGGGCTGGAACTATTACTCCACTGTGCCTTTATCACCTTGGAATTTTTATGGTTATTTTTGATGAATTCACATTTTTGTAAAGACTTTTTTGACATTAAGCCAATTTTCACTTTTAATTAAAGTCATAAATAATCTTAATTCTTCCTTAAAAGGTTTATTGTTTCTTACTTTTTATTATTATTACTGCCAGGAAATATTTTAAATGCCAAAGCATGATGTGAATTAGCAATTATAAGTTCTCAAAGGTCCAGTAACTATGTAGTACCTTGTAAACATTTTATGACGCAAACTTTATCCATGCTTTAACTATCTGGTTTGATTGATGACACATTTTTTCTTTTGATTTTTTCTGGAGATTTCACTTCTTTACCTTTCAATATATTACTGTATCTCAGGTGATCAATGGGTATAGGTAAATCCTTACCAAACTGGGCTTCAAAAACAAGCGGTTATAAGGCTAAAATGTGACCAGAGAATGAAGCAAGGAATAAAAAGGGCTAGCTTTAAAATATTTGGTACAAAAAAGGCGTACAAATTGAACAACTCATAGTGAATGAAATGTCAGAAGGAAAATCCCACAAAGTATTGCAATCTGACACAATCAAGCACAGGAGATAACATATTATTTTACTGTAAATGACAGTGATAGTACAGTGCAGTTCAATACCTATATTCAGGCCCACTATGCCAGTTTTAGTTGATGCATCACACACAAATTTCTTACAATGCAGTCTTGATTGCCATTTACTTTGTGTCTGTAGATGTCATAAAAGCTAGTGCCTGGGCAGCTCCTAGGATAGGCAGGATAGGGCTCACAGAACTTCTTTGGCAGTCCTGCCTGTGAACACACAGGAGCAAGGGAGCCAAAGCGCTGCTTGTCATGGTGAACACAGATGCACAGTTATTTCTCACTCATACAAGTGGGCATTAATAAATTCAGAGGCATCTCCTCATGAATACTATAGACCAGTTCCTCACAGGCCGAAATACAGGTGTCTTCTGCCATGTCCCTTTTCTTGGTTACAACCAACCATTGAATCAAAATTTACTCCTTAAATCTATATGTTAAAGACTGTCCCTTAGAGGTTCCTATGTTGTACAAATAATACTTTTTGATACTTTCTATGAATGGCTGTTCATTAAGTTTTAAATATCTTGCAGGTTTATCTATTCCTGTAACAGTCCACAAATGTTCTTGTATCAGGATTGCTTTCCTTTATCATGAAAGCTCATGTTAATATCCTCAATGATCTAAACTAATGACATAGTGCCAGTGATTAATGTGAGATATGAAGAAAAACACTCAGAGAAAACACCATTCCCTTAGGTCACAGCTCAGCTCTTCAAAGATGTGCTTATACATACAAATAACTCTTGACTCATGGACTTGACATCCAGAGGGACCCAGTGTCGTGAAATGCTTTTGGAAGTGTCTGGCATATGAAAATATAATTTACAGCTTAACCTCATACACTGTCTATTGAGCCTCAAAATCCATCTTTCCATCCAAGACAGGTCATTTAAACTTGCATTTTATAATCTTACATATTTATCAAGTGGTAAAAGTATAAAATCAAAAAAATATTGTTTTCAAAGATCACTTTGATTTTGCTTATTATGTATGTTTAAGGATTAATCATCACATCAGCAAATAAGAGCATTAAAGCAGGCAGACTCATGAAGTCAAATATAAAATTATCACTTATGTAAAAACAGTTTAATTTACTTTTCATTCATGCATTTTCTATTCAGTCTGAAATCAGTAGAGGCATTTAATACACATTGATATATCTAATATTATAACACCGACTTCTCCATATAATATGCCAACACAGTAGAAATTTTACCTTTTTCCTAACTTGCTGGTCTTTGGAAGAATGTGCTTTCACATGTTTTCTCAGGGAGCTCGGATCTGTGTATCGTTTAGTACATCCTGCAATTTGACATGCATAAGGTTTCTAAACCAAAAAGAAAAAAGGATAAAGAAGCTGCTGTTAAATCTCAGATTATTTCAACTCATGAGAATCCATTTAGAGCTTTGGGATGCTGCAAATCACATTACTACAAAATGAAATGCTGTACATTATTACAAGCAGAAGGCCTAGTAATTTATTAGAAAGGAAAGGAGAAAAGTAAGGTTCATATGGATGAAAAAACAAAGGAAAGCTTTTATTATGGTACCTTTCATTATTACCTTTTTTTTTTTTTTTTTTTTTTTTTTTTTTTAATCAGTACAATGAATGTTGTTAGGTATACTCACAATGCTTCCACCCTCAGAGCAATCTTTGGCTTAATCAGAAATTACATTCTTTAGTGAATCAGGTAAAGAAATTGCAGTAAAGGCCCAGATAGACTGTTTAGAATTATAGAAGAATCTGCTTTAGAAAAAGAGAAAAAGTGTTAGTTTACTACATTACGAAGAGAGCAAGCAAAAACCAGTGCAAACATTGAATACTAAAGTATCAAAAATATTACACACAAAAATACACATTTTAATCTGAAGTATAAAACAAACACTTCCAGCTTGTATTTTCTAATAACACATCAATTTAGAGAGATACCAGTCCAGTAATACTTTTACAACTTAAAAAGACAAGACCAAAGAACCAAACTAATTCACCAAATAAATACTAGTTTGAGTAACTATCTCCTTCTGCCTGTTCTAACCCACCTGTCTTCTCTAAAGGCTTGAAGATTCACAATAAAGAGTATTAAATGAACATCACGTCCAACTCTGCTAAAATTAGCTATTTCACAATTCAGCCATTTATGACTAACAAAGTATTTTTGAAAACACAATTGTACAAATGTAGCGTACCAGGTATACTATCAACTATTCAAAAAGGACTGTTTAAGTTCTTTTGTGACAGCCATTTAATTCAAATAGTGGTATTCTTGTTCTCCTTCTGGTCTCCTGCCCTTTGGAAACTGCTTGTCTCTAAAGAAACCAGAAATTTATTTTGTTGAGAAACAAAGCTTTCATTAAACAAATCTCAATCCTGAGTCAAATTCACAAGCAACAATTTGTTGGCATAACTTTCTAGTACATGCTTCAGACATTCTACTGATTTTTGTCATATAATAGCAGTTATTATCCCAGATGGTTTCTGTGTCTTTGCATGTTGACTTCAGGTTCCCTAAATAACACCTGAGTTGGAGGAAGTTATTCTACCTGCAGTGGAGCCCTTGAAGCTGTGGTCTTTTAATCGACTAGTCCTTGAACAGCCCTGGAAGACCCTTCTCCTTCCTATCAGTGATGTTACAGGCTACCTGTTGCCACCAACCTGGTGGAAAGGAGCACACAGTCTAATGAACGGGGTACTGCAATGGGACCTCTACTTCCTTACAGTGTCTAGGTGTGTCCTCTGGTGCTTGGCACGGTCGCTGGAGTTGCTGAATGCTTTCTGGCAGCCAGGGTGCTGACAAAGATACGGCTTTTCGCCTGTATGGCTCCTTAAGTGAATCTTGAGGTTTTCTAGTCTGGAAAAGGCCTTCTTGCAGCCCTCAAACTAGAAAAGAGAAAGAAATGATTGTAAAAGAAGGCACACACAGTAAACTGCAACAGCAAAAACTGAGCAGAAAGGCAATTGGGCTTGCAGGACGCACCAGCCTGCTATGGCCAGATGCTTCTGGAGCTGAGGAAAGCCTGGCACTGCTAGAGGATTTGAGACCCTTAGACCATAAGGGTGTATTTATCCTTCTTGCATTTGTCTTAATTAGGAAACAACATTATACTGCCATTTTTCAGGGGCAACAATGAGACCAAGAGTGACTGCTCAGCTCAGAGCTCAGCACCATCCAGCCTCTCCGGGGAAAACAGACCATGTTGGTTTTCCCAATAGAAGACAGGAACCAAAACGGTCACTGTGTCCTGTGCTAGCCAGCCTCATCACAGCTCTGGATGTTAAGAGCTGAGCTGAACAAATGCATCGCTTAGTACCAGCCAAGCTTATGCATTAACAACAAAACCCACACAGGGAAACATCAGTCTGCTCTACCTTGCATATGGTGTTGCAAGAAGTCAAAAAAGAACACCAAAATCCCTGTGTAATCACCTCATAGCTATTTGCTTGATTACAAATCATTGGCCCCGGTGATATTAAAATGATTTTTGAAACATTTCTTTACCTTTCCAATACACTTGTATGCTTTACTAAAAATAAGGGGCTCATCCTTACAGCCCAGCAAAAGAGGATCTTATCTCTATGGGTAACCAATAATCAGGTGGCGCAGTATTTCTGTACCTAACCAAGTACTGCATCTGCAAAGAAACCTAAGTTTATGTGAGTGGAAAACTGTTTCTTAATCTGTCCTGCTACCATGTTATACTTTACCCTAGAGGAAAGTAAAAAACCTCCATTCTGTTTGACATCAGCATTTTCAGGTTAATTTGATTTCAGTTAGACATTAATAACAGTTAGAAACATAAGCTTTAATAATTCTATTAGTCAAGATCAATTAATTTATTTAGTTTTGACTTCAGGACATTCTACTGAGAAGCTGCATCTAAAACACCTGCTTTATAACATGGTAGTTTGCAATTCTTGTTTGTTTGCAAGAGCAGTAATGCATTAACATTGAGTAATGTCAAACATTACCTATGTTCTAACCCCAAATTTTCCAGTAAAAGAAATGGGCCATTTTCTACTGACACTAGAATAAAACATACACATTTTATTATGTTTTATTTAGTTCATGTATGTTTACAAAAGCACAGGTAGGAACACTGACAGAATTCTGATCATAATTAGCAAGCCTTAGTTAGCAACCTGTAAGATATCCCCCCCACCCAAAAAAAAAAAGTTTTTTTTTTTTTAAAAAACAACAACAACAACAACAACAAAAAACAGGATATTAAAAATACTTTTACTTTGAGGAAAATATTATTAGAAAATATTCCATGATGAACAACAACAACAAAAAATACAGAGTAATCTTTATCAATTGCCTGGATAATAGCACCATGTTTTCATAGGAAAAAGTAAAGAGTTGAGAAAGCATTCAAAACATGAGAGCTGATATAAGACTGATATGAACAAACGGCTTTTGAAAAGGAAAATAATTCAAATACAGCTATTTTAAAATAACAAATAAATTTACTGATGATACTCCCAGATATTTTATATGGACAAGTCATTATTTTTTATTAAATTTAAAATCCTTCTATTCTAATTACAGTATTTAGGTTGTACTGAGTATGAAATAAAATGTAGTATCTCAAGGGACTTTCTGTTTCATAGGGTAAAACGCAGCACAGTGAAAAAGTTCTAAAAGCAGGCCTTCTGCTTTTTCACAACTTATAGAACTTTGAATCTTCAAGCACATGAGAAAATTAAACATATATGCAAATATTTGCTTATGATTGTAAAGCAGCATTAAATTTAAATGGGCAAAAGTATTTAAGTGTCCAGAAGTAGGAAATGCTTTCTTACAAATTAAAAAGAAAGAAGAAAAAAAATCATTTCTAAGGAATACTTCGTTGCTAATCATAACTTGGAAGTAGAGAAGATACTCTGATACTCTGAAATTCTCATCCCTCTACAGCCCTAAAATTCTGTGCATCATATTCACAAGGCTACATATAGTTGCATATTGAGAAAAGGTCATTCCATAAAGAAGTAGAAACTAGAAGCCTGTATTATTAGCAAGACTGTCTTTACACAACAGTTAATGAATTTTAACTCTAAAAATCAAGCTGTTTGAGGCCTTGGGAATCTTTGATGCCTAAAGATAAAAGGAATGAAGCAGCACTCTTTTGAACAAACATATTGTATGATTCTATGATTTTGAACAACAATTCTATTATTCCTAGAATCATAGAATCATCATCTGGGTTGGAAAATATCTTCAAGCTCAAGTCCTACCATCAACCTTACCTATCAAGTCCCACTCTTCTCTGAAAACTGGATTTCAGTGAAAGTTTTCCACAGAAGACATGATAACAAATTGGGCACAAAACGTACGGTAAGAGGGTTGTTGCATTTTGAAATGTAACCTTTCATAGTTTCTCATTTATTATCTGTGGTACAAGAAAAGGATTATAGGAACGTTTCGTACCTTCACTACAATTAGTCATTGAAGTATATGTCATGCATTTGGCATTCTGAGGCTGTTCAGCACTCTTAGTAATCCTGATTAAACCTCCCTTTTAAAATTATTATGTGGAATTAATTCTGTATTATTTTCCTAATCTGCAATACAGAAATCACAGTTACTGAGTTTTTATTTTTACTGCTGTATGCAAATTGAAATCATGAGCTTGCTCATAAAGAACATTACTACTCATTACTTCCTAAACTTGGGAGTTCTTTTTAAAACATATTTATTAGAGTCTCCATATCCATATTTATTTAATATTTTTATAAGGCTAATTGCCAAAAGTGGGAAAAAATATATTTACAGTGAAAGGTAAAGCATGTCAGTAAAAAGTAAAAGCGCTGCTGACTATGACTTTTAGACATTAGTGTTCTCCAGAGTGTTCTGCACGTGTTTGCACATACATAAATGGTGTTAAATGTACTGGGCAACCATTCAGTAAAATTATAATATTATGACATAGATTTCTAGAAAATAATTGACACAGCATGTGAAGATCTGCTATACGCATCATTCACTTCTGAGCCCTGTCCTGAATGACACAGCAGCCTGTATTTTGAAATACATTTAGACTTCTATACTGTAGTAACACTACATTTCTGCATGGATTCCCTCGTCTGAATACTTAAATGCTTGCAATAGATATTTAGTGACCAAATATTTAAGAGATTCATAAGTTTTAATTGCAAAAGAAGCTGTTTGGATTGCCTGGGTTGATCACCACTGCAACACAGACTTAAGACCGTGCTCTGGTAAATAACTTCTATCTGAGATCTGATCCATTCACAGAAAAGTACCTGGCCTTTATTTAAAAAGTCAGTGACAGGCATTCTGGCATTTTCTTATCTAACTCTCTGTAATATTTGCTTCAGTATCTAAACACTGTAATTTCTTTTGTCTTTTTCTGCTGTATGGTTGTGATAAGTAATTTGAAAGATAACTTCCAGTTCCAGGCATTTTCTGAATGTTATCAAGTCCTTTAACATTCTCCCAAATAATTGACATATATTAAAATTATTTGTTTTCTCCTGTTAAACAATACTTTGTCAGACTTCCCCGAAATAATTCTTACTTTAAGAAATATGGAGACCGGAGCACAATTTGATTTTACAGTGCTGTTTCATCTCGTATACAACAAAATAATACTGTCCTATTCTGATATACGTTTTTTCTTTGAATCAGTTATACAGAGTAATCCTTTTCAGCATCACTGCATTGAGATATCATTCTTCTACTTTGTAAGTGTGAAAGGTTAACATTTCCCTAGTTTACTGCCACATATGGGGAAATATTTATGGTATATTAAAATGATTTCACTTAATCAGAAGTTTCCAACATGGCCTCTCTCCTTGGATTTACATGAAAATGGGTGTTTCTTTTTTTCTTTTTAAATTTGACTTAGCTATATCTCAACATTGCAACAAATGTTGCTTACACAGTGTCTCAACAACAAACCTAGATACTTCATTTTTTCTTCAATTAAAACAGAATGTGTGCCTCATGCAAACAGCAGATGAGCCTGAGGCCCTCAAAGAACTGTGATATAGGAAACAGTTGGATGCGGTATACCCAAATGATCTCAGAAGTTCAGCTGTGACCTACGCTTGATGGAAAGGTGAAGAACTGCCCCAATCTCTGCCAAACTGACTTGATGGAAATCAATCCAACCCTAAAGTCCACAGCCAGGATGTGCTAATCAGACATCTCAAATACATTCTTGTATTGTTGCAGAATAATAATTTGTTTGGCTTAATCACCTATTCAGCTATGGTCCACTGATGATTCAAAAAGAGAAGTAAAAATGCACCTAGAAACATACATACATATCAGAGAGAATAAATTAGTACCTGATTTTACAAGGTCAAAAAGATAAGAAGTTTGATCCCAGACAACATGCTTGCCATGGAAAAGTAGCTAAAGAATCAAGATCTGTACCTTCCACATCTTTTCTTATTAAACACAATGGATACTACTTCTGGTTCAAGGACATAGAACATAATAACAGTGTGAGACTGGGCCTTGATTATTACTATTTCACACAGGCAGGAAAACCAGCAGTTTCACAGATGTACAGTTAGGTCAACTGTAACTCTTGCTTTGCCTGCTAGCCCATGGATAACCCACATTAATCCATGACTAATTGCACACGACCACATAGATGCATCTTCTTTAAAAATTCTTTACACATTTCAGGTTTTCTTTTCTTTTCTTTTCTTTTCTTTTCTTTTCTTTTCTTTTCTTTTCTTTTCTTTTCTTTTCTTTTCTTTTCTTTTCTTTTCTTTTCTTTTCC
>NC_048926.1:29326356-29392876 GCF_011077185.1 Oxyura jamaicensis
TTTTCTTTTCTTTTCTTTTCTTTTCTTTTCTTTTCTTTTCTTTCTGTAGTTCCATTCTGACTGCTTCTGCAGTAACCATGGATATGAAATACAGGATCAATATTTCAGTAGTAGTACTTTTTCCAGCACTAGTCATTCAGGTAAGATTGTTTTCTAAACAAAACCCTTCTTTTACTCAGTCGAGGATTGTGTTAGCCTTGTTTAATTCACAGCATTTTACAAAGGATTAAATTTGGTAATATTAAATTCCCTCTCAGATGCATTGTTTGCGAGGCAGAACTTCTCATCTTGTAAATATAAGCTAGAATTCTTTGTTCTTGCTTGTGATGCATTTGTCTGTTTTACAGTTCACATTTTTATACTGCAATCATTCAGCAAAGTCTATCAGGTCATTGCAATAGTTTTCTACATTCTCCTTCTCCCATTCCAGACTGCAGAAGTAACAAGTTGAAAACAGTTGCTTCCTCCCAGTGTTGATGGATACAGAAGAAAAAACTGAAACAAATTCTACTAATGTGAAGGACTCCAGGCTCCTGCTGCTTCTGGCTGCTGAGACTTCGGGAACAGAGTGAGAAAACGTGCTAGAAGATCCAAACTGGTATAAGACTGCTTGCCTGAAGAGAGTACAGAATGTTGCCTCAGCCTTATGCAGATATGCTGGTTGGACTTTGATGGGATCCCATTTCCAACAGCAAGTGTCTGAGATTGATTTTGCTAGCTACTTGACTTGCTTGATATAGTAATATTAATAAACAGACTATATCCGTGGCAAATAACATGTTAAAATCCTAATATTCAGAGAAAGTGATTTGAGAGAAAGTATAAGCCATTTCTGAATGCCGTCACATGGGAATGCATATATGCAAATGGAGAGAATAGTATTCCTCCACAGAGGAAAAACCACAGAGGAAAACATAAATCTAGAGTATTACATGCATAAGACCTCACACAAATCCTTTAATTGCTCAGTAATCAGGTAGCAATTTTATAAGATTTATTAGCAGATGACAAATTAATAATTTACTAATGTTTTATGTCTATCTGTCAATTAATTTTGAATAGTTTGATACAGTGACCAGATAGGTTCTGTGTCTGCACCAAGGTAGGTTGTCTGACAAGGACAAAATATCTTTCCCCAGCTTCGCATTTATTATAAAATGAGAAGTAAAATCTGTTCTTTATATGGCTTCCAAACAAGAATGATGCATTTCAAACATTATTAATAGTCTTTTAAAAAGCATTTCCCTTCCTCAACAGCATTAGCAGGGTGCTGCTTTACAAGAGATGTGAGGACTTTTAAAAAATTGAGAGTAAGACTTCTTATAAAAACCTTTTAAATAGCTTTTTATTCACACAGACTCTCCTGCCTGGCAATCTTGTGAACGACACATAATTAGTGTCAGACATCATTCAAACTGCTGACATCAGGTGGTCACCAACAAGGACGCTGCATGCCACAGCTGAGATTTAAAAGCCCAGGTTCATTTCATGTGAAATGAGTGCTGTGCTTTTAACCCTTAAAGAGTTTAAATGGGGAAAAATGTAGAATCTAGTGCAGCAATTCATTATACTGCAACCATTTCTGTCTTAATGGAGTACATTTTGTGAAATGGTGATTGAATGCTTTGGCAGATGCACAATGCTTATATAAGGCTGTACTTTCCTCAAGCAATGCAAAGGCTGGAATTTTTTCTTCTTTTACAATTAAACTTATGAAATGATACAATATCTTGGAATTCTTTGTTACAGTAAATAATGACAGACTGTGTTTATATAAATTGCACAGATTATAGTAGATGCTTCTTTACCCAACCATTCAATAAGAACTTGTCCAAAGCCTGTTGAAGTCAGTACATAATTACTCTCTTTCCCCTCCCCGCCCGCCCCCCCCCCCCGAGTCGGCGTAGCGGTAAAAGTTCCCTCTTTCACTACGTATCTTCACTACCGGTAGTTTCCATCTGGAAAATTCCATTAAAATTTTAAGATCCTGCATGACATAAGCATAAATGAAAACAAAACAAAACAAAATTATGGTCTATAAAAAAGCCTGAAGTGTATTTTTTGTTTGTTTGTTTATCTTCTTTGCACTTCCCACTTTAAGCTAAGAGGCTTATTACATTTAATAGATTTACAAGAAAGTTTATATATTGTGTACTTCTACTATTATAAGAGCTTTTGTCTAAGGAGCACATATTTTGGTGTGTATGCGTTTAGACAGATTAATACATTCTATCCTCATCAGATTTCATTTTTCTAATACATCTTTCTTTGGTATATTAAAAGCAAGAAGAAGTACATATTGCTGCTATAACTGCGAAATGCAATGAAATCAATAGAAAAAAAATATATTAATGCAGATGAGAAAGTTAATATACAGATGAGTGAATCTGATTACTTTTTTTATTTGTCAGATACTCAAAAGAGTATCTTGTATTCTCTCGGAACAAAATCTTACTACAACTGTCACATTATCCACATTTTGCTGAGTATTTCCATATGTAGATGTATTACTTAAGCTTAACAATAAAAATCAATTTAAATCTTTTTTGAAAGAGATCACTATTCACAGAGAGCACTGTGGTGTCTGTCCTGATGGGACAAGTAGGAACAGTGGATTAAGGATGCCACCAAACTGGTGGCCACCAAAATGTCAAAGAGGAAAACAGGTAGGGGACTGTCCCTACACAAAATACTCCCTTCTCAAGAGAGATTTATTTACAGATTGGTCTTTTCATTTATATGTTTTTGATAAATGTAGCATGCTCATATTTCTCTTTCATTTCAAGACTGGAGATCCTCAGTTTCCACATCCTCAAGATCTGTACCACAGTGTATTCTCTTGCTTTCTAGGTAATGCCATGCCTAGATACAAATACCTCAGCTGAAATTAAGCATAGTACCTTGAATATTATTTGTTCCCTGAAATAAAGGTGTCAGAGACTCACTCACCAGGTGAAATGTCCCTTTTTTTCTCATTAGTTTCATTAGTAAGCATGGATATTTCAGCCTTGGAAGTTATTTCTGGTGCTGTAGGGAAGGTAAATATTATGACAAGTCCCTTCAAAATAAACTATTAATGAACACATCAGCTGGTACTGATTCAAAAACTATATGGAACAGAAACCTTTACAGGAAGAATGAACAATAATGGAAATTCTTCCATTGCTTCCTTTCGGAAGACAGTGCTCCTGTTCTTTTCTGGTCTTTCTCTTTTCTTTCTCCCCTGTCTCTTCTAAGAGGTTTTCTTTGGTAGTTTAAGAACTGAGATCAACATTACAATTCATGCAGCTTTCTCTACTAAAAGTCTACACAACACTAAAATTTTTCACTGTTAAAATGGCTATTAAACTCTACTTGCTCTACTTGCTGAACCCCAGAGAAGTCATCTAAAGCTGAACATTTATTTTAGCTGGTAAACTCAGAAGAACTAAATATCTTTTCATCAAGGAACAACAAACAAACAAACCAATAATTTTGTATATGTTCCACAATTTATAAAAATTGAAAATGTATATAAATTATATTCTGCAACACCATCTTTGAAACGAATTCAAACATGCAGATACATCTCATCTTTGTAGTTCAGAGCTCATTAAGATCTCATGCCAAAGATATATTATGAACAGAGACAATAGGTTTTCAGACATGAAGTCAAGGGACTGTAAATCACATTCTCAGTGGGAAGGTGGTTTTGTATAGGAGCATTTTGCTGTTGTGAATCTCAAAAAGGACAAAAATTTTATCTCTGTTATATTAGGAAAAAAAAAAAAAAAAAAAAAAAAAAAAAAAGAATAAAAGACCAGGGATTTTCTGAAACCATACTTCAAGTGGAAAAAGAAATATGTGTCTCAATGGTTCTTCCTCCCCCAGTTCCCTGCCCAAATTCGCATTAGATTAATTCAATTTTCTAAAATAATAAAAATAATAATAATAATAAAAAAATTGGAACAGCCATACATAGGAACAGGAATTATTCTTTTTAGTTCTTCTCCATCCTACCCTATCCATAAACGTGCTAAATGTGTAAGTTGGGACTTAAGCTTCCAACTAGAAAGTATGCAAGCTGTTATACAAATACTATCAAAGTATTTCTTATTACAGGTATTTAAAAACACGTCATTTCACTTCTGTTTTTCATGGGTACAAGGATCCAGAAAGATTGATTGTTGAATCATAAAACAGAAGAAATTATATTGCCAAAACTGCTTTTTTTTTTTTTTTTTTTTTTTTTTTTTTTTTTAATTTGAGAATGTATCCAACTCCAGCATGGTAACCTCAGATATCAAATTAAATGAAAGGTACAGTATGCTTTTCTTTTTCAAGGAACTTAGCATTTTGCTTTTAATAACATTTTGAATGTTACTATATTAATGAATCCCTCCAACATCAATGCAAGAAAAGAGGGTAAATATTACTTATCTACACAAAGGACCTGAAGCTAAACATACACTGCAAAGGATACGATCATACAGTGGAACTGAAAGAATGCAGTTAAGCTGAACTGCCTTTACCTCTGCCAATAATAAAGTTTTATACTAAATATGCCTTGTTGACCAAAACACAACAGGGGTTGTCGTCCCAAGAAAAATCTTGTTTTATATAAATTATTCCAAGTTTTATACCTTGCACTTCCTTTTAGTGAATTCTTTAGGAACATAGTTGGAGCATCTTCATAGCTACGAATATCCTTTATACTTGGATACTTGTCTATAAGCATACTTGACTATCCTTTAAGTATAACATCAACTTTGAATTTCCATCTGTTTATGGAATAGACACCACATGTATTAGTTGTATCCACTTAAGTTTCTTTATGTCACTCTCCACCTCAGTAATGCCATCTCAGAGTGATTTTACTAGGCAATTCTATTCCAAACAATTGTAGATAGAAAGGAAGCAAGAATGTTACCTTTTGATATTTCTAACTATATGAAGGCATGTAAAGCATACAGAAGTTACCTTCATATTAATCAGTAAATATTGATCATTTTCATAGAATCATAGAATCATAGAATATCCTGAGTTGGAAGGGACCCATAAGGATCATTGAGTCCAGCTCCTGGCACCATACAGGTCTACCCAAAAATTCAGACCATATGATGGAGCACAGTCCAAACACTTCTTAAACTCCAACAGGCTTGGAGCCTTGAATACTTCCCTGGGGAGCCTATTCCAGTGTGTGACAACCCTTTCAGTGATTTCTAACACTTTAAGTGGTTAATTTGTACAGCTGTACAGTTGTATCGCACCCACTTGAATTGTCCAAGGCAACCAGAATGCTAACATTTAAAAACATACCCCTTCATCCTCCAAAAGTTCATTTAAGAATTTAAACAAACAAACAAACTAAAAACAAAACAAAACAAAACACAACATTCTAGATTAATTTTTGTCAATTTTCAAAAGAAACATGCTACTGGAAAAAAAAAAAAAAAAAGGTTTATTCTGAAATTGTGAAAATGATGTTTAGACTTTTCCCATTTTTTTCTTCCCTATTCAGCTGAGAAAATTTTCTGACTTTGACAGAAATCTGTTCATTGCTTTCACTGACCCCTAAGTGCATTTTCCAATAAAGTATTCACTGAAAATACTAGCTCAGAAACAGTGGCAACAAAAACATTTCTGTCTGACACCAAAGTGTGACTTCCCTTGCTAAGTGTTTCTTCTCCCAGAGAAAGCATAAGAAACAAACGCACAAGTTTTAAATCAGACGAGGGTCTATTAAAAAGCGTTCAGATTAGCATCTGTATGGTTACTGAAAAAATACAGAACAGAAAACTTCCCTGAAGTTTCTATTCAGCAAAAATGGAAGAAACTCAAAATAGAGTAAATGTCTTAGCCTTAGTCTTAACCTTAAACATGTGTGTATTACCGCCAACCCATAATATAATAGTCCTGTCATAATAACCAGGTCCCAGTTCTGCATTCCATTAATATGCATCACATCCACTCAAGTCAGTGGGAATTTGGGATATGCAAGGAATGAAGAATTAGTTTCATAATCCTTATGCCACAATCCCATTGTAATTATAGTGCCTTGACATAGTATTGCTACCTGAACAGCTCTGCAGCACCTTGTAGGGCATTAACTGTAGGATTCTGCAGATTTATTCTAAATATCATACCAGGACCCTGTCTCTGCACTCTTACCTCTAATAATTAAATCAAGCAACTGAAAGCTTAGAATGAGATGCATTTTGAGCTATTAAGCAATACAAGCTTACTTCTTCCCCATTTATCCCCAGTTAAAGGGAAGCTCAGTAAAATCCTAGCTTTCACCTCCTCTGAGCAGAGCTACTTAGCTCTCTTTTCATGGCAAAGCAAAGGAGAATGATCACCTTATGGTTTGAGAGAGGGAGACAGCAGAAAAGACTTGTGGAAAACAAGGCAAAAGTGCTTGCATTGTAATCATTGGTAGTTTGTCACAATAGCAAACAGACAGAGGATGTTTCTTTTCTAACCCAAAAGTAATCCATATGCAAATTTCCAGTAACATTCAGAACGTACTTCCCAGCTCAGTAAATGTTTTCTATTCTTGGCTGCTTAGCACCCTCAGCTTTTTCCAATTAGGCCCTGTTTGTTTAGTTAAAAAAAAAAAAAAAAAAAAAAAAAAAAAAGATTAAAGACTGTATCTTACAAGGGAGAAAGAATATAAATTAGAAATTCTTTTTGAATCTGGAGTATGCATTCTTTAATCTTCCCATCCTGCTGGGAAGTGTAATAAGAATAAAGGCAGAAAGAAGCTTTTTGCTTCATTTGATTTGTTCAGCTGAAAAAACGCTTTTGACTATCTGGAACTAAATCCCAAAATTCATGATAACTCAGACAATACTCCCACATGTTATAAGCCTGTGAGTTAAAAATAGAGCTGAGAAAGCTTACAGAAACCCACCTGGTGAGCAAGCTCTCCAGATTCATAAGGGCAAGACAGAAGGACATATGAATGTTCAGCGAATCAGCCAAAACTGAGAAGATGATAACAAGAGTTTAGGTGCTTGGCAATGCAGTTCTGCAGAGTGGTGTGGCCTCAGAGGGAAAATAACTTTTAAAATGACCAACAGGTCTGATTAATGGGTATGAGTTAGCTAGGGATGAGAAAACCAATGGAAGCGAAGAGGCCAGAGGCTGGAAAAATTAAGGTGCTAGATACAATTTACTGATTCTTTGCAGTATAATGTGCTGAAATTTATTAATTATGCTTTGCATTCAAAAATGGAATTGAAGAAATTTTATTAAAAAAATAATAAAAAAAGAAAAAACAGAAATAAAAAAGAATGCTAAAAGCAGAAATAGGTATCTTCCTTTTATGATTAAAAATCAACTTACCTCTATGTGCCAAGTCAATCTGTGGCAGATTTTTGCTGTGATCCCATCACAGTGAAAAAGAGAAAACTCAAGGAATTGTTTTGCTCCTTTCAGTACAACGGCAATAAGTGCAATGAACCAATACATAGAAATAGATACAAAAAGAAAGAAAAAGAAGGCAACGGTTCCTCCCATCCTTCCTCCCTCTTAACATCTGAAAAGACAATAAAGAAGCAGCATGGCCTTCCAGATGGTGGTTGGGGCTTACAACTTTCTGAGATTCCATAATGGCACTGAAGCTCATATCCCAACTTAAGAACTCACTTTGTTGCTACTTCATCGTCAACAATTCAGTTTATGTGCTATAGAAAGGCCCATCTCTTACAGACATTCCTCACAGCAGGCAGAAAAAGATACTTGGTGTCACCAGAAATCATACTGTGAGGGCAGGCAGGGCTAGCCCTGGTCAGAGTGGGGCTGTGAGGCTGGGCTGGGCCATGGCCAGGCCAAATAGAAGTCATTGCAGTCAGGGTGTCACCAGCCAAGGATAATGCCCGAGATAACACCATCCAAAATCTGTGAGTACAGATATTAGAGCTGGACCTTAGTTTGGAAGCAGGCAGGACCATGGCTAAATCGACATATGTGTCTAGGTACCAGGGGAAGTATTAGGCGTTAAGAGCAAAGGCTGAGCACACAGGACATGATCCAAAGGACCAAGTAAGGCACAGAGCAGGACAACACCCACCAGAGCTGCTGGCACAAACTCTCTGGCTGTAAAACTGTGGTTGGGGTGCATGATTTATTTTTTTTTATTTGTTGTTGTTGTTGTTGTTGTTTTTTAAAGAGCTCAGTCTGACTGTTATTCCTCTAGCCACAGGAACTGTGCAGGTTCAAGTTCCCAAAAGCAGTAAATAATGGAACATAAAATCCATGTGGATCCTCTTAAAAAGCTGCACTTGTTTAAACCACACAGGAAATTTTGGTCCCTTAAAACTACCTTAAGCAAACAACTCTTGTGACAAGAGGTCTCTGGTGGGACCCCGAGAGATTAATGCAGGAGAATTCCCCTGTGGTGAGGCAAAAAAAGCTGCTCATCCCTGCAAAAAAATAATAGAGGAAAAGTGGAGGAATAGACTAATAAAGATACTGTAGTGTTCACCATTCTTTACTATCTGTCTCTACAATAAAGTTAAGTCATTCATACAGCACTAACATGCAATGAACAACCTTTAAAATACCAGATGCCTACACAGGTTAATAAAGTAAGCATGCATTTATTTCATGCCAGGCATGGCTTAGAGGTGTGCTGGACACAGTTCTCCTGGGGCTTTAGAGAGAAGTGACATGGCAGTAATGCAAAACAGAATTACTAAGTCATATGGGAATAAACCAGTTTCATTGCTCTGCAGCACAGATTGATCCTCCAGTGCATCTAGCAATGTGTTTCTTTCTCTTGAATGTATAAGTAGATGAGTCTTACACATCTTACATGAGTGGTTCTCACCATGCAACTGGGGTTTTCAGCTAGGATAAACCTCAAGTGATCAAGGGCAAGAAAGAATAAATACAGGAATTAAATAATAAATATAGCGTTTTAGTGAAGTGCTCACAAGTTGTCCTGGTTTCAGTTAGGACAGAGTTAATTTTCTTCCTAGTGCCTGGTAGGGTGCTATATTTTGGATTAGGATGAGAAGAGTGTTGATAATATGCTGATGCTTTAATTGTTGCAGAGCAATGCTTACACTAAGCCAAGGACTTTTCAGCTCCTTGCTGTCTCATGCCAGCAGGCAGGCTGGGGGTGCAGCAAGAGCTTGGAGGGGACAGACCCAGGACAGCTGACCCAAACTGGCCAAAGGGATATTTCATACCATCTGACATCATGCTAAACAATATATAGGTGTGGCTAGCTGGGGTGGGGGGGCTGGCTGCTTGGGGATAGGCTGGGCATCGGTCAGGGGGTGGTGAGCAATTGTATTGTGAATCACTTCTTTCTTACATACTATTATTATTATTATTTCCTATCTTAATAAACTGTTATCTCAACTCACAGGCTTCACTTTCCCGTATCTCTTCCCCATCCCAGAGAAGGAGGAGGGAGGGTGAGTGAATGGCTGTGTGGTGATAAGCTGCTGGCCAGGTTAAACCACAACACAAGTCTTGATGAATATAAGAATTTTGTTTGTATCAAGCATCAGGTACAATTTTTGAGAGAAGCCTTAAAGTGTTTACAGACCTTACTGAAGCAGTATACTTTGGGAATAAACATAAAGCTTGGATGAGAGAAGCCAGTCCAGAACATGCAAGGGGAGGCAGAAGAAGGAGATACATAAAATAGAAGGAACAGGAAGAACAAGCAGATTGCTAGGCATGGTGTATTACTTAAGTTAAGGAAGCATGTCCATTCCTCAAGTGAAATATACGTTCAGTGAGTAAGTTACAAGACATTTATTTATTTCTGCAGTATGTCTGACTCCACAACTGTTGTGGAATACTTGGAGGACATTTTAGATAACAGATAAAGCAGATTAATGACTGTACCTAACTTTGCTGCTCATGGATATAGCAAAAAAGAACAAAAACCAAAATATCTGCAGGTTCAGAGGCACAAGTAGGGTATGAGCACAATAGCTTTCTGAGGGAAAGGATAAGAAGCTTTGAATTTCACCAAAACAAAATAATGGATGGCTCAGTAAATAACTGTCCTCAGAACATATCACCAGTGCACGAAAAGGTTTTTTCCTCCTTTCCTTGGTGAACAATGCATTCTTCTGAGTATGTATTTCCCCTTGGCAACTGAACATTTACCTCATCCAGTGTAAATCATTACAACATTCAATAGTCCTTGAAGTAAACCTTTTCCCACTGTGAAATGATGTCTTGAAGAAGCTACAAGAGATATTAGAGCTATTTTTGCAGTGCTGGCCAAAAAAAATCATGCTAGTTGTTTTTAACTGACAATAAAATCTTTATTTTATTTTATTTATTTTATTTTATTTTATTTTATTTTATTTATTTTATTTTCTATTTTAACGCTTTGTGCCATTAAGACAAAATCAGATAATAAAAATATGGATAATCACATAGTAAACTGACTAAAGACGAACATCAGGTGAAGCTTACAAGAGCTAACAGAAACAGAAGACTGATTGAGCCTGGATTTATACCCACCTCCTAGTCGAGTGCAATGCTAAATGTGCATGTTGATGTACACCACACGAACAGTTGAAAACAGCAGGATGGTGGTCTACTATACTGTACCTGTCTGGAGTTTCTCCTTCAAAATAACTTTATGTTTACACTACTGTTTAGGAGGTCAGCTTCTGACTGGACAAATGTCTGAATACAGTGTAATCAGATCTGGTGTCAGTGCTGCACTTCAAGGTATGTTGGTAAATCTTACAGGCATTTGTTATTGATAGCTTTCTATACAGGCATGATTATCTCCATATAACATTACCTGTTCTACTAGACTGTGTGGATGAAGGGAAATAGAGTGACAGGCAAGCTTGCACTGTTTCACAGACCTGTAAAATAAAGAAACTAAAGCAAATAGGTGATCTCGTCAGGATAGAGCCTGCTGGACTCAGCACTTCCAGCCACATGAGCAGCACCATGAAAAACATCTGTGATGTCCAGCTGTCTCTTGCTCTCCCCTTTGCATCCTATGTACCAGTAAAGCATTCAAACCAGAGTGGTTTATCTTTGAAGATCACCTGAGGTTCAATCTTTCAGAACTGACGCAAGGAAAGCTCAGTGGAAGTTCTGGCTGTAGTGGATTAGCTAGTTTTATTTCCTCTAGAAAACTGAACAATTGCAGAAACAGATTTATTTAATTATTTATTTTTCAGGGTTAATCATAATGGGAATCAGAGCCCAGAAAGAAAGATGATGTTAATGATGATATTGCCAGTAAGAAGATGGTGCTACACATTCTGTTTCCTAGTGTTTGCTTCTAAGGTCACATATCTAATCACTATTGCTGCCTCTACTAATACTGACCTTCTGTTGCTTAACAGCATCTGCTAGGTTTCCAAAACCAATATATGTTATGTTATGAGTAACTGAGGTTAAGACTAACCTCCTACAGTAATTATATTCCCTTTATGAACACTAACAGACATTAAACACTCTCCATTAAGTGCCTGACAACTGTTACTCTGTTACTCACATCATCTTTATTCCTAGACTTTTGTTGCTTTGTCTTACAGTCTGAAAACCCTTGGAAAACCTGAATAAGTCTTTTGAATTTAGCATTTCAATATGCATACATACATACATATACTTACCTGAAACTTTCCAAGTCACTATTCTCCAAATGGGTTTAAGAGACTCTTACCAAGATTTCTCTTTGCTTTCTGCTTCAATTTATAATAAGAACACTGCTTGAAAGGCTCAGTTGTTTCCTCCAGTGTCCTGAAGTTCCACCAAATCAAATTGAATTGATTGAAATACAGCCTGTTGATGCTTGTGTATAGCTATAGAAACTAACGGCAACCTTCCACCCTTTCACTGAATGGTGTAATTGGCCTGCCAGAGAGGATTTGGGATTTTAACACATTCCCTGTTTGTCTGAGCTAACCAATTATTTTGCAGTTGCTATCAAGGCTGCAGACTTTTCTTCGTTGGGGTCATTAAGCTTGTTAAAACCAATTTGTCACCACAACTGCTGACCCTCATTGCCTCTGACACCAGCACAAGTGTCAAACTAAACAGGCCCTTGCATTACAAGAAAGCAAATGACTGATCAGAGCCCACCAAGCATCCTGATCATATGCCACAGTCAGGCCTTCTGACCCCACAAGAGGTGCAAGCAGTATCAGCTAAATGACATGGGGTCACAAAATGACACTGCTAATCATTTTGCAAAATAAGTAAAAAAAGACTATGCCAGCTAAAGTGAATTAAGACTCAAGGGCTGTATGTGCCTTGCAATTATGGTCACACAGTATTTCATTGTTTTCTTTCTAATTAAAAAGAGAAAATGAAATCCACTTATTCTGAAATAAAATTCTATGAAAAAAGTTACCAGATGATCCAGACTACATTTTTTGAAAAGCAGCTCAGACACAGCAGCTGGCACTGAAGAACTTTGAGTTAATACTGCAGACCAGTGTCATGCAAACCTCTGTGTAGTCTTGGCACCTGAGTGACATGCAAATCAGGCCAGTGGCATTTTCTTCATCTGTTATAATACCCCAAAGTACTCAGCATTCATTTGCACTTAGTACAGTGGGGTAAAATCTCTATGAAACACATGTGCAAACCTAGAATTTTCTTCATTAAAGGTACTAGATAGAGTAAATCCCTTCTAATTTTCTAAACCACTAAATTATTTTGCTGACTAATAGTTCACAACCTGATTTTAAATCTCCCATTACGCTGTTCCAAGTATATTCAGTTCAATGGCATAACTTTCAGTTTAGACTGATGTTGCATTACCACCATGTTCTCAGTTGCAATAGAATGTTTGAAAGGAAAATAAATTAACAAAAATAAGCAAACAGTTTCAGAGGAACACTTTCTCTCAGCATGTTCCAAAAGAATCAGAGCCTTTAAGTGAAGAGGCTTGGAAGGGCCTTTACCTTAAATAGCCTGAGAGGTCCTATTTGCTTCAATCATGATGACCTGCAACATGAATAAATCTTTGCAGTGACAGGACTTTCACTCTTGAACACTACCTTGCAGTATAAGAAGTTTGGGAAATACAATGACAGCAAGAGGTGTGCTTGTTATCCACCTTCTCCTTCTCCCCACCTTCTTCCCTACAGAAGCCATCAAATATCATCATTTTTCTTTACTTTTGTTAAAATGGTGCTTTTCCACCTCAGTAACCAAGATCAAATTTTGAGAAAAAACTTTTTTTTTTTTTTTTTGTGGTATGGGTATGTATGTGAATTACATTTATTTAAACAAGGCCAAGTGGCTTATGGTTTATCATCAGTGTAATGACTTTGAGCACTGGTGTTCCTATTTAAGAAATACTAGAGAAGAAGGAAGAGGAACAGAGCTAAAGAAGAAAGAAAAGGAAGCCAGTGTTGCACAGTATCCTAAGATTTTGCTGAGTCCCAATGATGTCATTCAGTATTTAATTTCTGGTAACAAAGAAGTTTTTTTTTTTTTTTTTTTTTTTTTTTTTTTTCCTCCTTTCAGCAAGAAGTACTCCTAAAATCTTGGCAAATTCAACATTAACAAAGCCATTTATCTGAAGCCAAGAATTGGATGTGAATCTTAATTTGTTTCTAGCCTTCTCTATTCCTTCTCTCTGGATGGAAGAGAGCAGCCACAATTTAAAAAAATATATATGCTTTAAAAACCACATTGTTATTTTGAGCTTGTTTTTAATTTACTTTTGGGATAGGGGGTTAGAAAAAGACTATTACATTCTCTGGCAGAAAAATAAATGGTAAATGTAGTACGAATAATTGGGGAACAGCCAAATATTGCAATTTGCCAAGTATCACAAACAAAAGCTTTTAAAACTATGTACATTCTTTGTCTAGCATCTCTTGTGGTTAAAATCAGGCATGATAAACTAACCAGGATGGCAGAGAGGGAAAATAAGAGGAGGGAATAAAATGGGTGTGACGGTCTTCATATTCCCTAACCATTAATCCCTCCTAGGGAGACACTCCTCATTTAAAAAAAAATTAGTTTAATTCCTCTTAATTTTTTGTTTGTTTGTTTGATGCTAAGAGTTATTATATGCAGAGAAAGAAGAAGGATTTTTTTCCCTTTGTTTCAGTGAATAAACTTTGTTTTCAGTGAATAAAGGCTGAATAAAGTTTCAGTGTTTTCAGTGAATAAAGGCTAGTGAATAAACGGTTGATCTCATGTACAACAATACTTTCCAGAGCAAATGTATTTGGATGAGTCCTGTGAATATCCAAAATAATATTCCTGATTTATATGAAGTTTTAATTCTGAATTTTTGATGACTGTTCAGTGGCAGCCAAAAGCAGATGAAGTTTTCAATGCAAGAATGACATCTAAGTGCATACGAGCTTCTCTGCAAAGGTTCCAAGTCAGGCAATCATCTACCTTAAGCTGCACAAAATTTTTTATTTGGTTGGTTGGTTGTTTTTTAAGGATTCCCATTAAAAATAAATAAATAAATAAATAAATAAATAAATAAATAAATAAATAAATAAATAAATAAAAGGATTACTCTATTGCATGTAAAATAAAGAATTCCCATATTTTCACCATACTAATTCCGATTTACCTTACTTTAGGTAAGGTAGTTAGGTGTTAGGACTTTTAAACCACAGAAGAGAGAACTGGAAAAAGATGTATATCACTATGCAAAATATTGCATTTAACTTCAATTAAGCTAGTTAGAGTTTCATTATAGACCACCTACATGCCAATAATCCTCAGACATCTTAACTTCCCTAATGTGTCCAGAATACATAACTGATCCAGGATCCAACAGGAACTAATCAGAGTTCTTCATATTACTGCGGCAATTTTAATCAGAAGTCAAGGACCCAGGACTCGTGAAGACAAAGATTGCACCTTGATATTAGTTTTTCAGAGCAACCCTTTGACCCAGAACTTGATTCACTAAGTCTCAGGATCAAGTTGTCTTTACCTAATTAACATTCTTCACTGTAGAAACACTCTTGTTTTCTGTTGGTAAAAGAATAAAGAATGTTTGAATGTTTTAGACCTACAGACTTATACAAATCCATTCTTTTACTTGGTATGTTGGTCTGGTTACCACAGAAAATTTGTGTTATAAATATCAGAATGGACAGAAGTTGACTAAAACTGCAGCGTTGTGAAAGGCAGCACAATACAACTGCACATAATGACTGGGAGTTACGTTTTAAAGTATTATTTCTAGTCATCCTGACATCACTTCTTTATTCACCCTGAACACTCGGGTATTGAACATACTTCAGCACAAAGATTTATCAAATGCTTGTTTCAAAGGGACATGCATAAATACTCAGGGAAGCCAAACTTTGTTCTCGATAGTCCTCAATATTCATGCTACACATACAAGAGCATACATATCACTTTAAATGATAAAACACAACTTGGGCACCTGGTGAGAATCATATCAAAAAGTTTCAGAGAAAAAGACTAAAAGAAAAAGCTTAGAATCAGTGTGCTGACATAAAAGTTTTGAGTGACTGTTGCTGTCTTTTATGCAACGAATTTCCCCACTGGGAAATTAATGTAAATAAAATATAAAAAATTACCTATAAAAGAAGTGGAATTTTGCATTCATTAAGTGTAAATATCTACACTAGTTCAGGGACACTAAGAATCAAAACTGAAAAAAATGTAAGAAATATTACTTGATAGTCTATATTACAAAATACCTCTGAGAGTATAATGTGTTACAGCAATGGGCTATTCTACGAATAGAAGAAAATAGATACGCTTACAGGCTTTGCTATCCTTATGATTTAGTGGTGACCTGCACTGAACATCAGTGCCATTAAGACATTTTGCACTTTCAAATGTACAAGCACAAACCAGACGACTATAACTTGGAATCAGAAGTTTACTTTGACAGTAAAATTAGCCTCATGATTTTAGTGTTCAAATGTTCTGACTTGGTTGACATATGTGGATGAATTCAGTATCACAAGGCTGCTGATGTGTACTGCTGCCAGCCAACTATGACTTCAACTTTAACTGCTCGGTGCTGCCTGATGGTTGGCTAATTCTTCCACCAACACTCTGCTGATGGATGTGACTATGTTATGGTGTTCCCTTATCCACCACAGACAAAATCAAGCAGGTTAGTTTATTTAATGAATATCTAGGCAAGAAGTCTTAACACACATGTACATTATTAGGGAAAACCTATGCTATTACACAGCTCTGAAAGTCAGCAAGTCAGCAAACCATTTGAAATCAACACATATTTTTCCACTGATGGTAAAAAAATTAAAGGAACAAAAATGAGTTAAGATGAGAATCTGCAAATAGCACTCATAGGGTACCTGCAAAATACACCCCCAGGTTCTAATGCAAGTTTTTAAATTCTCACTCTTCAAAATAATAGGTAGAATTTCAAACAAAAAGTCAGCAGAGAAATTTCAACTCACTCAAGACTGGAACATGGCATCAGTAATGCAACAAAATGTCTACTCTAATCTTCCTAGCTAGGCACAGATTGTGATGGTTCCACATTCGAGTTTTGTTTCTTCTGTGTAAACAGTGATAGTTCACCTGCATGCAAGTTTGCATCACTTAGCAATGCTTTCTGTCAAAGCTAAATTAAAATTCTGTGTACTTTGCTTTGCTATCACAGGATATGATTCTATACTGAATTACAGAAATAATGTAAGCAAACAACTTAGCTGGTACCTGCCAAATGTAAATTTTGAGCACTTGACAACAAAAGTTTTATCACCGATTTCACAAACTAGCGAGTCATTATATAGTGTAAACATAGCATAGTCATCACATGCCATTTACTAGTTTGACTACACAACTTGAAAAAACTCCCAGCCAGTTTTTCAGAGATATTTTTCACCTGTTTCCACTTAGACACAAACATCTTGTAGTTTTAAAAAGCAGGTCTACAACATTTAAAGTTTAGCACCGGAAGAGTGATGTACTCCACTTTAGGAGATACATCTGTTTACAGGACATATTAGTTTCACAGAATAATTTCTCTACATAGCAGCAGAAGAAGTGACAGACTTAATATCCAGATCACGGTGAAGCAGCACTGCCAGAGATCTCTACAGGACTTGGGTTCAACCTGAATGTCTCCATTCAGCCCAATAACCACAGTGCCTGCTGATCTCTGTTCAAATTCTCTGATTTACTAATATTTTTATTATTTCTCCAGTTGTGTATGAGAGTATTCACATCTCATTGTGCTTTTCCACGTTAATTGAAGGACATTAGAAAATTGTTTTGATAGTGATTAACATGATTAAGATTTATCTGATTGCTATTGCCTATTGAAATTCTATGTTTTGAGTATAGGTTTTTGTTTTGATAATTAGCCCTTTCCCCTCCTGCTTTGTTTAGCAGTGAGTAAATCACTTTTTTTTTTTTTTTTTTTTTCCATTTTAAACTAAAAGAAAAGGCTATTAAGATAATTTGAGAACATTTGTAATTCTGGCTTCCAGAAAGAAGTAAAACACAACCATTGCTTTGGCACTAAAGTTCAGAGCAGAAATAAACAAGAAAAAAGATCCAAGAGGGGCTGAAATGGAGTATGGGGAGAAAGAGAAACAGATGGCTATCAGAGTTTGAATCAGAGTTAGGGCTTCCTGATGTCTTTTAACCACCTTTGATGAAAGACAAAACCATGGTTTCTCATGAAAAATATGCAGAACATATATCAGGAAAAAAAAATGTAATTTGTTTTTCTTATTCAATTTTGTAAAATTAAAACTATTCTGTAGTGTTTTAAGAGGGGACATAAAATATTAACTGGTATCACAAGTGTTTTAAAAGTTAAGTCTGGGAACTGACAACAGAGACATCATTTTGATTTTTTTTAATAATCCATAGCCTGAGACTTGGATGATAGACTAAATCAAGTGATTTGATAAAATGCATGCAAGGCACATGCCTTTCTAAACCCCCATTTCTATCGCCTTATTTCCTTATCAAGTAAGATATTCTGCAAATTTACAGTGAAAAATTACAGTTTCATATTTAAGTCATCACCAAGTGGTTCTTCTCCATCAAGCAACTTGGATTTGACATTAATGATTTTAATCAACTTAGTGAATACATTCTTTATAAGGGTAGCAGGTTGATTTAACCTAAGGTCACCATCAGTTCTATATAGATGACTGTAGAAACATAAGCATTAATTATATTTCTTTGAATGTGTCATTAAACAACAGCTAAGCAGCTTCCTAAATAAACTTTTTTTTGATATTGTTGTTTAACAACATTACATCAATGCTGCAGTGAAGACCAGTTCACAACTGAAATCGTTAATATCTGTTGAATTTACAAACACCAGACCACAATGCCTATGTCAAACACAGTCAACAACACCAAATGAAAGATCTTAAGGTCTCTGACTGGTATCCTTTAGAGATTTGACAGGATGGTATATTTAGGTACATAGAAGTAGTAAAACTTCCTTTGAGCAGCCTACTTTTTGAAAATGAAGACAATGCGCAAGGACAAGTGTTCTGGTTACAAAACAGTAGGGAAGAGAGAAAAGATGCAAGTATTGATGACTTCTCAAGCGCTTTGACATTTCATAAGAACTTTTTATTTCTATTCCAAAGCTAGAAAGAAAACTGCTGAGGATTTCTACATTCAGCTTTCAAATATTTTTTCAGTAATACAAGACTATGCTTGCTGCCAAATTACAAAATCACATAAAACTAAAGACCTCATGTTGTAATTGTGATTGCTTCCAATGAGAGTTCCATTTCATTTGAAAATATATGTCCTAATCTTCTTGACAGTTTGTCTGAAAGCAAAAATATTTTGTTTGATTACAAGTCAAGAACAGATCTGAAAAAAAAAAATAATAATAATGCTTATGTAGTCTAAAATAATATTAGTTTTTTTTTTTTTTTTTCAATCTTTATGATTTGGAAATTCAGTCCTTCTCATCATGTAAATAACATAAAATAATAAATAAATAAATAATAATAATAAATAAAAATGTTGTTGGTATACTCAACAGAAAATGCTAGATTGTATTTCATTCACCTTTTACCATTAATGAGATCTTCCTTTGACACAGTGAATTACAACGAAAGCCACTCTTCTGAAAACTACTATTCGATAATTACTGTTATTGAAGCTGATGCTCTTAATGAAAAATGGTAATTCTTTTATTACTGGCAGACAGATCTGACTTATGCTGTTCTCACAAAGTCAATCATTATTATTCACGTCACTGTGATTTTTTTTTTCAGCAATGGAGAGGTCAGAAAGTTCACAGAGAACAGGACTGTTACAAGGTTTAAAAGAATTTTATTTTATATATGGGAAGCTAAAGTACAGACTACGGGTGAATGAGAACTTGGGATCTCAGTTAACTATATTTCAACTCATCTGAGGTAAAAGAGAGCATAACTGCAAAGGAATGTAGTCTACAAAAACAATTTCACCTTTCCTGGGGTAAATTAACTGCAGGCTCCTCACTTGCAAAACAAATTGTTTGTTTTTCCAGCCTTCTTAATGTCAAAATGCAGCTGGAAAATAAAAACTAAATTAAGCAACATTAACTTGTCAAAGAGAGGATTATAATAATTTTCAAATATTTGGTTTTCCCCCATTTACACTGTGTAAAAAGTGAGAGAATAAAGACTCAAAATAATTTTCCAATTATGGATAGATAGACCATAAAGCTAGCTTGCAAGTCACTACTTTCTCTCTAAGGAGAAGGCAATGGAACATTTCCTTGAAGCTGGGCTCCCACTAACAGGAAAGTGTTATGCCCTTTGGATCAGATATAATTCAGCTAATAAAATCACTGCCCTAACAATGAACCTAAATGGAAAATATTCATAACTTTTCAGACAAAACTGGGCTATACCTCAAGAGGGTAGTGCTGTTGCTGGAAGATGTCTTGTCTCTCTGAGTAACATTCTCATTTTAACCCACTCACCACTACCTTGATGAGCCCCCACAGAAGTACTTTAAGAGTTTGTGACAGAAGCTTTCCAAGGTCCTTGTCCATCAATACTCAGGTCATTACCAGATTGCTGATTTTTGTAAAATCTGCCTCAGTTTTGATCCTGATTTGGCTGGACATATTCTCAAGAAAACCATGGCTTTCTTTCAAAGTGAGTTGAGAAATCTCTAATTAAACTTATTTGGCACTCTTGGGAGGAAAAGATCAAACAGCTTTCCTTTTAGTTCCTGCAAAATATCCCATGTGAAAAAAGTTATTTAGAAATAAAAAAAAAGAAACAGTAATTGAGAGTTGGTTCTTAAGGGATACCCAGTCAGGCAGTAGGACACACCTTACGATATCCTGCTATCCTGCCAGATTGAAAGTCACAGTATTACATGCAGCCTAGGGCACAGAAAACTTGATTCCTGCTTTTTCAAGCAGAACTGGACTTCTACTACTATTGTCAATTGCTAAAAGTGTTGGTGTGCTTTAGGAAAGGTAGAAAAAAAAAAAAAAAAAAAAAAAAACACTAAAGAAACTTCTCCTATAATTAATGACAAACAAAGACCCTGACAAGAACACAATACAGTTATTTCCAGGTCTTTGACATCCACTGGTTTAGACCAGATCACAACACACATTTTTAGTATTGATTTTAAAAACTATCTTGGCTTATTGGAAGAAAAGTAAGAATATGTGTTTCAGATTTTGCTAAAATACAACTGTTATTCCTAAGCTTGGCTATGACAAAAGTAAAAATCCCAAAGTGTATTTATTCTACTAAAGCCTATTTAAAATATTGTTTTAACCTACTTCTTTAAAAACATTGAAAAATTTTAGATTTACTTTTTTTTTTTTTTTTTTTTTTATGTTAACAGAACATCTCCTTTGTCATGACTGAAAGAATTGAGGTTAATGCTCTGATCCTTCAAAGGACAAAGAGCAGATGCTCAGGAATGAAAGTGGATAAAAAGTCATCAGCTAATGAAGAGGAAGACCATACCACAAACTGGAATCAAAGGAGCCTTACAGCATTTTCCACCTGTTGCTGAAAGAGTCCACCATGAGGCAGGTGGACTCCTCTCAGGCTACACACGGTGCTAGCAGCCAGTTTAACAATATTTTTATTTTTTATTTTTTTTTAAAAAAAGGCTTCATTATCTGGATATTTTGTATTTTCTACACAAATGAGTACAAGCTTTGCACTGCTGAAAACTTCACACATTGAACATCTCACAGGACAGTTTACAACATCCGTAGAAGCTTAGCAGCCCTGGGAAATATAACAACCCTTGTCTTTCCATAAGTTTTAAGACTCCTTTTTTTTTGCAGCTATGGGAATCAAGAGCTGAAGTAGTCCTCCCTTGCCCTCTCCCCCTCCTTCTCCCACCTTTGGTGGGGAAAAATGAGGCACAATATTAAGATACTCTTGAGTAACCTGTATCTGTTTGCCTACATTTTGATGCTGCTACCTGAGGCACTGGCAGCAAAAGATGCTTTTTTAACCAGTTCTGCTTTTGGAGAGTGTAACAAAAACAGAATGGAGGTACTAATACCCCATGCTATTTACTGTCAGTGCTATATTCAGTTATTCAGCTGTTTTACTGCTCAGAGATATTTCCCTTCCTTTCTCACAAAGTGTGGGCTATGTTTTTTCCAGAACCTGAAGCTATGAAGTACTTAGTCCAAGAATATAGGATATATCAGGATAAAGTTAGAGGAAGTGTACTAAAATGGAAGGTAAGGTAGGTCAGCATTAGCCAAATGATGACAAGGAATTAGTCTTTCATCTTATTTTATTTTATTTTTAATAAAAAAAAGCTTAATACTCTAAACTACAGTAGAATTGCTTAAAAAGACACCACTACTTTTACCTACTTCTACTCTTTTATTTGTAATCTTTGCAATGACTTCTATCAAAACCATTAAAGCCACAAGACAAGAAAGTCTTGGTAAATTCATACTAATAGTTGTTATTTTTAAATTATCTGCATGCCCTTTCAACAAGGCCAAGTGCCGGGTCCTGCACTTGGGGCACAACAACCCCAAGCAGCATTACAGGCTGGGAGATTAGTGGCTGGAAAGCTGCCTGGCAGATAAAGACCTGGGAGTATTGGTTGATAGATGGCTGAATATGAGCCAGCAGTGGGCTCAGGCAGCCAAGAAGGCCGCCTGAAGGCAGCATCCTGGCTTGTATCAGAAACAGGGTGGCCAGCAGGTCGAGGGAAGTGATTGTCCCCCTGTACTTGGCTCTGGTGAGGCCATACCTCGAGTACTGTGTTCAGTTTTGGGCCCCTCACTACAAGAAGGACACGGAGGTGCTCGAGCGAGTCCAGAGAAGGGCTACAAAGCTGGTGAAGGGTCTGGAGAACAAGTCTTACGAGGAGCGGCTGAGGGAGCTGGGACTGTTTAGCCTGGAGAAGAGGAGGCTCAGGGGTGACCTTATGGCACTCTACAGGTATCTGAAAGAAGGCTATAGCGAGGTGGCGGTTAGTCTATTCTCCCACGTGCCTGGTGACAGGACGAGGGGGAATGGGCTAAAGTTGCTCCAGGGGAGGTTTAGGTTGGATATTAGGAAAAACTTCTTTACCGAAAGGGTTGTTAAGCACTGGAATAGGATGCCCAGGAAAGTGGCTGAGTCACAATCCCTGGTGATATTCAAAGGACTTTTAGATGTAGAGCTTAGTGATATGGCATAGTGGAGGACTTGTTAGTGTTAGGTCAGAGGTTGGACTTGGTGATCTTGGAGGTCTCTGCCAACCTAAATGATTCTATGATTCTGTGACTCTCACGATGAAGAATTTAATACTTCAGCAAAGTATCTGAACAATAGTTACACATACTGACTCACAGAATTAGATACAGATTCCTAGATAATTATCATTAGTCAAATGTAAAAGATGCATGTGAATAACTGAAGATTTACACTGATAAGCAGTGTTCACAAAACATAGACTAAAAACAGAAAATTCAGATGTAATGCTTTAAAACACTTAGGAACACAGAAAAATTCAACCTTATTTGCTACTGAGGATTACTAAAAGTATCTGCAGTTTCATGTTCAGCTAAGCTGATTTTAGAAGTTACATTAGCTCTGCTCTGTTTCTTCTTCTGCATACATATTCATTTATTATGTGCACATAAATAACTTTTAGCATCAGTAAAATCTGTCCTCTGTATTTTAAGTTTAGCAAACTATAATTAAACAAGCTACATGTTGCTGTGACCTTCTTCAGCCTACTTCCTGTACATTTGCTATACCCATGACCAGTAAAATAATTTCAATCAGATAAAAATAAAAGAAAAATTACTTAACAGGACTCACACACCTAACTATTTCAGAAGCCTATTAAACATACAAACGTACTGAATGAGAGACACACACTTCAATTAAAACGAAAAATAAATTTTTGGGAAATACATAGGATGTCTCAGACTTCTTCAGGGGAGGTTAGTGAATGGTAATAGACACTCCTTTCTTTCCTAAAATCTTCTAGGAACTTCATATATCTATAACTCTGCAAGATAAATCTCTGTGATCTTTCAATGCACAAAAGTGATATGAAGTTAGGCTATCCTATTCCTCAAGAACTTCACTATGCAAAGTTTTCTTCAAAACATCAGTTATGAAGAAAATATAATCTTACCCCTCATGTAGTCTTGTAAACTAAATGCTTAAAGCATATAAATAGCAGCTTCCAACACAATATGCTTTTGACCTCTAACATAGATTATGCATGTATGCATCAGGACACAAATAGGGAAACCTAATTCAAAGAGCAGTTTAACTCTCACCTCAGCCATCAGTGAAAAATGAGGGTCAACTGTTTTAACAGGCATAGAATATCTGTGTTACTTGGACCCAGGATCATAACATGATTTGTATTTGATATCTGAAAACAGAAGGGTTCTCTAAAAGAAGAGTGTGTATGTCTATGTTTCTCAAGTCAAGAAGAAATATTTCTTGATTCATGTTCTGTAATCATGTCTATTGAAAATTGTCTCATGGAAAGTACCACTGACCCTATCTTCTGTCTGAATCAGTACAGACTGCCTGGTTCTGTTGTTCTTCTTTTTCTTGCTTGCTTTCCTTCAGAATTTTATTCTCACTTCTCTGTAACTGGCTTCCAGCAAATCAGCTAATTAAATACCACAGTGGTGACAGTGAATTTCAATGAGTACTATGTGATTACTCTGTGGACTCTTGCCAGTCTTCCAGCTCAGCCAATATACATGTTCTATGCTGTTCAGCTGAAGCTAGTTCATGGTGTTTCTGAATACAATGCCTACTGACCCAGCAAAAGATGGGTTAGCATCATACTAGATGCTGTATATACATGGTAGATAATTGTCCCTGAAAGCATTTGCAATAAAGTAAATAAGCAATAAAGGGGAGGGTAGGATAGGGGGAAAGAAAAAATATAACTTGTAAAGATGTCAATCTCATGATTTTCATTTAATGAAAAAGTTTCAGTGAGGTAATAGCTAAAGACAAATAATAATGAAGGGACGAGGTGAAGACTGTAAGGGAGCAATAAGGAAGGGAGGAGTGGCAAAAACCCTTGATTTGTGCAGGGCAGAGAAAGTCATGGAAAATTCTCTGTGAAAAGTTTCTCTCTTTAACTGTTTCAGCAGATGTGTCTTTGAGTATTTGAATGTAACTTTTTCCTGAACTAGATTTATTTAAACTGTTTTCTAAATGGAATTTGGAGAAAAGCCATCACCTAACTCTGTGTACTCAAATCAGTGATACATCATCACTGCTGGATCCAGGTTTACAAAATAAAACTCAGGCAAAGACAACCCTACGTGTGCCATGGCTTATTCTCAGTGATCAACAATGAGGTGGAAGTCTTAAAGATTGACCTGGAGATCTACAGTCCTCAGATAACAGATTTCTAAACATCAAATCCTTAAAGGGTTCATATCCAACACCTTTTAAAAAGTATCACCAGAGAAAAGAATGAAGAACAACTCCCCATAACCAAACAGAAAACAAAACAAAACAAAACAAACAAAAAACTATTACAATTAAGGATAAATTATCTGTATGTTTCTAATGAATTGATATAAGGTCTTTCAAAGAATTAATTCTGAAGTTCCATGTAAGTTATTATACTATAAGACCATAATATCTAGACATTCTGTATAACATTAGCAGGAGCATGTGTATGACTGGGGAGTAATCACGACTTTGAAATTCATGAACAAGAATCCTCTTGGGCAGAAAGTACACATTGCCCTTTCAAGAGGTCCAATTTTAGCACTTTTGACTAAACCAGATACAGGTAATTTTGGAGCTGAACAAATGAAATCTTAATCCTTTAAATTCCTTTTCTGTCTTTGCAACACAGCTAAACAAGGTCCTTTTGATTTGTTCCTTGGAATGGAAATTCAGCTTTGAACAGTTTCTCTAAATATAAACCTGAGCAGTTACAGGATGAAATTTGTTACGTGCTATGCTCGTGAGGATTTTGTCATTGAGATTTTATTTCACACTTGCAATTACTGTTTAGAGAGAGTTCCCATGCTCCTGTACAGACCAAATTAGTGCTCTTAACAACATTCCTTCCATGAAACACTGACTCACTTTCCTTATTGTGATTCTTGTCATTTAAAAGCCAACTTGCTAAGTTGTACTTTTCTTTCTTGTAAGATTTTGCACATGAAAGCAACAGGTTTATCAATAGTGTGCTGTCCAAAGTCTACAACTGCTAGCAATAAATAAATAAATAAATAAAAATAATAATAAAAAAAATCATGCATGCTCTCACAGTTCACAGTAATATTTTCACTGTAAATTTTCCCAAACAGTTTTTCAGGATGTTTTGCATAAACCTGATATAAAGATTTGTGTTATTGTTATATGTCAGTACTGAGTTCTTTGAGGAAAAGAGAGTTGTTCTTTTTTTTTCTCTTTAGTTGGGATATACAAACTCCTTGAGAGGCTAAATACATCCAGCCTCTGCAGCCATAATTCAGAAAAAAAGTGACGAGACATGCAGTGTATTTCCTGTGTGAAAACAATCAAGCCGAATGGAGTACTGTCTTCATGGATAGTAAAATTCAGTGATACAGGTCTAGCTTTGGTGCAAATATCCTATATTTGGACATTGTGATTTAGCAGAATCATTCCTGGAATGATTACAAGAACAGACTCCGTATATAGTCATTCTCAAAATACCATGTGTGAGAACAGCTTTCCATTTGGTATCCACCAAGGCTCAGCTTTTTAAACATTTCAGGAGTTTTGTTGCAGTACCCGGCTGTCCTAATTGGTTATATCATGCTCATGTAAAAATGGGAATTTTTAGTTCAACTGCAGTACAACTGTCTTATTAAAAAAAAAAAAAAAAAAAAGTAAATAAAAGCTATTCTGAATTATCCTGTTAGTTCATACTAGTACATACACTGTGCTAGTTTACAGAATAGTACACTTTAATTCCTGTGTTTTGTTGCAGAGATATTGTACTTACTTGCTAATGCAGAGACAGAAAAGAACATGACATTCCAAAATGCACTATATCCTATGATTTATTTTGCCTTTAACAGCATGTGGTAAGACTATTCTGCATTTTAATACAACCATATAAAAAAGAAAATAAAAGCATTTACTATAGTATCTGGATGGGGAAAAAAAAAATTTAAAAATTAAAAAAATAAAAAAGAAGAAAAGGTTAGTATATGTATTACAGCCCACTTCCAGGAGCACCTTGATTTGCCATTTGTTCTTGCAGTGAAATGTTAAAACTCTTGCAACTTCATGTGTTCCTCAACACTAATGGGTTAATTGCATTCTTCTTTTTCATTGTCCCTTTACAGAATAAATACAGTCACTTCTTTTGTCTCTGTGGACCTCACCTTCTACTGATGGTACAACACTGATTCAGAAAGTAATAATGTAAAGCATACAAAATTACTCCAAACAGATGAGCAATTATTGAATTTCTTTTCTAGAGAGACTTTGCTGGTCATAAATTATATGCAAAAGTTTGTAGTAATGTAGGCATCAGGTTTGGATTTACAATACATTTAGCAACCCAAGAATCTCTCCAGTCACCACTCAAAGTATAACTAAGATGGTCTAAGTCCAAGCACTAATGTGCTTTGGTGTCATCAGTTGAAATCCATGGCTTTTCCTTTTAAGTCCTGTGCTGTGGTGCCTTTTTTGTTTGTTTGTTTGTTTGTTTGCTTTTTCTTTGTTTGTTTTGTTTTGTTTTGTTTTTAACATCTATGAAATTAAAAAAGAAAAAAAAAAAAAGCATTCTTCAGCTTAATTTTGTTCATGCTACAAAAACACAAAGCACCATTTTACTCATCATAAAAAATAAAAGAGAAGAAGACAGCAAATATTTCCAAAAGGACTTTGGGAGGTCTAGTCTCTTGGTTTAAAAAAAATGATTTTTTTGCAACTGCAAGATTTATAAATACGTCAGGCTGTGCTGTAAAGTAAAAAGTATTTCAGTTAGGAGTATAATACGTAATCTAAAGTAAATGATTAATATAACAATTTTCTATAGTTTAGCATTAAATACCAGCTGCCACTTCTTTGCCTAGACTTAGAATATGATACATATGATACACTTTTATAATCAATTGATTTTAAATTCTATTGCTTCTCTTTAGCTTAGAAACGTGACAAATAGTATTTCTTGTAAAAAATGAGCTATTCTCCATGGCCTTGTCATAATTTAAGCAGCAGACATTAGAACAACAATAATGCTTGAAGATAATCATCCTGCTTAGGAGCATGGGATGTACAGTGAACAGCACAGCACAGAATTTTATCACCTATACAGGTACACCAGTAGAGTACTTTTGTACATAAAGGCCCTCATTCACCAAGTTGTTCCACCCTGATGTATTTTATTTTTCATTGCCTCTTTCTTAACAATTAGGTAATTAGAAAGAGAAAAAAAAAAGTTGAAGAATAGTGAAGATTGGAAGATCAGTCTATTCCCAGGTTCAGGAAAATTATCTTTGTATGTGTATCAGACCTATCCTCCATGTTTAGGCTGTAAACATCTTAAAAAAATTTTGGTTATCTGCAGTCTACAGACAATTATGAACTGAGATATGCATTACTTTTATGGAGCTCTCCAATGGTGTTTTAAAATCTCTATATATCTCAGAAGCTGCAGTGTTCATTGGTAAAGTACTTCAACATACCTTTACCCTCTTATTCGCCTTAATGTCTTATTTAAGGTAGGCTTTCTAAATTTAAGGTTCAGCTTACCTAAATGAGGTTTTTACATTGTCAGCTAATTTTTTTTTTGTTTGAGTAATGCCAAATATTGCTTGAATGGATAACCCTAGGCTGTTATCTTGTAATAATTTAATATGTTTTCCAGGTGTGTTCTTTCAGTGTCCTTTCTTGCTGTGAAGAAGTCTCATGATCTGACCTATTCTCTCTCCTGAAAGGCATATTTTCAGAAAAGGGGACATCATTTTATAAGCACTTTCTTTCATGATACATCCAAGCTCCGTATCATTATAATGGTAATCGTAATGGTAATGGTACTACATTAGATTTCTTCTGACAGGCTTGTCCTGGAAGACCTCGTTCAAGGAATGTACCCTTAATGGGGGATGACAGAACAGGGGGCAGGAGAAGTCTGGAAAGTGCTTACAGAAAACATTTAGTTCATGTCCCTACCAGAGATCATGCACTTTCAACTTTCATTGAAAATATTGCTGTCTGGTATTTAGCTATTTTTCTCAAAGGCCTCCAGTGCTACTATTGCATAGCTTCTGCTGGCTATCTAGTCCAGGAATTCATTGCAATACTGTTCTTATTGATCCTAGGTTTTCCTAACAATCTCCCTTCCAGAAAAGAAGTTTCAATATCCATGAAGGATAGAAAAAGTACATATTTATCCTTTTCAATAGCATTTTTATGTATTCAAATAATATATATATCTGCATTACTCTCTTTTTCAGTCTGATCCTTAGTAAAAACTACCACAGCCTTTTAATGTTGTCTAGGTCACTTTCTAAAATTCTGATCATTCACACTGGTCTTCTTGAATTCCAGAGGTTAGTTTTTTCAACTGGCCCCTATTTACTTGAACTGCAGTGGGAAATATCGCTTGCCCAAGAATGAGCTAACAATGGCACCCTTTGTCTTACAGATAGTGCTTTACCTGTGTGTCCTTGTGTTCTAAAAGTCCCTTTTGCAGCATAACAGTACTATTTAATGATATTCAGCTTGAGGATCATTATCGTATTCTTTTTGTTTTTTTTGTTTCTGGAAAATTTGTTACATGCCTAAATGTTAGCAGCCCCGTACAGGGTTCATTATTCCTGCCTAATTACAGTCTCCTATATAGAGTCTTACTGAAAAGCAATTTAAAAGATTTTTCAAGATAGCTTTGTGTTCTGACCCTATTCCTTCCAGATACACATACTCACCCAGCTTCATCTGAAAACTGAATAAATATGCTTCAGACTGCTACACTACCTGTTTGACTAGACTTGAGAGATCCCTGTGAAGCTACGCTCAACATATGTCCCTCTACCTTACATGAATCACTGGGCTTTGCAGACATGTTACCTCTGGCAGGATTACTCAGCCTGTGAATAGCAATTCACTCTTCATCAGTTCTATGATTACATTTCTCCAATGATCATAATATGTATCACATACAAGCAACAAAATCCTTCATAAAGAACAGTCACAGCATCCATGAAATCAATAAATGTTCTCTCATAAGTGGTACTGGGCTTCAAAGAAAAAAAAAAAAAAAAAAAAAAAAAAGAAAAAAAAGAAAAGCAATTGCTGTTTAGAACAAAACTGTGCTTTTAATAACAGAGCAGATAAATGTGAGCAAGGATGATGTCATGTGTATATCTTTGCTCAGTTGAAAGAATCCAAATAATTTCTTTAGTTGTCTGACTACAGTCCTTATTTACACACACTGACTCACAGATAAAGGAATTTGTGGAGGGAAGAATCACTTGAATCATGCAAGCCTAACTCGGCATCATTGATAGATGTACTCACTGTATTTTTCTGAAGTCTCAGCTCAGCTGTATTTGCATGTTTGTAGTGATAACCTCTACTGCCCTCTTGTTTGTCTAGTCTGCTAACACATTATTCATGCCATCAGAATTTTTTCCTACCTCAACATTTAATGTCTGAGTAAATATAGTGTAACCAAGTATATGAGTCAAGTTCTCTCAACCTGTTTTCATTTGGTGTCAAAGCATACCTACCCAGTGTAAAATTACTAACCTATTTTTGGACCCCTGAAATTTTCAGAGAATGTCTTTTTTTTTTTTTTTTTTTTTTTTTAATTTAAGAAAGCAGTCTCTGAATGAAAAAATCAAATGCTTAATATCCACTGGAAATATCAAACACTGTGTAGTGAAGACATTTAGTAAAAGAAAACCTTCTGCAGACAGTAAAATGTCATTTGATTGGCCAAATAAGATTTGTATGTTAAATATGTCTATGTCTATTTCCTCTAAGAGTACCTTACAATGGCATGCAAATCTGGAACGAATGTCCCTAGTCATGTTTCAAGGATAAGTGAACATGATGATGTAGAGTTTTAAACCTGCATTTATGATGTATATTTTTTTCTCTGATTATGTTTTAATTTTAGCTAGAGCTTCAAAAGTACATGGACTGAAAGTGTTAAAAAAATAATAATAAAAAAAATTCTTCTTCTTAAGTTTTTGTCCTTGCTGGTCAAATGCAGTTACCAGAAGCAAGCTCTGCCTCATATGAAAACTGACGGTAGTTTTAGTACAGCTCTGACACTGTTCAAAATTGACTTAAGGTCTAAATCCCCAAGTTGTACACAATGTGAAGTAATCTCTTGTTTCTGACTACTTTATGAGTGCAGCTAAAAACCTTTGTATTAGAGGCTTGATCCTAGCACTTTTAACATATCATATTGTACATAACTCCATGAGAAGAAAAGTGACATCAAACTCATGGTTGACCTCTGCAGTGCAGCTCCTACTATTTATGGCAAACAGATTACAACTGAAAAGAGTACATGATGATTCAGTGAGATAAGGGTCCATACATTCAACAGACCCAAATAAGATCTTCCTGTGTCATGTGCATGCAGTTCAGGAGACAATTCATCTCCTATACAATAGCTGGAATTATCTGCCCATGATGCTCAAATAAACATTTATTTTTACTTACATGAAGATCAAGAGACCTGTGTACTAAACAGTAGAAGCTCAAAAATATTGCAGGGGTAATTGATCAAGAAACCAATCTGTAGATTTCTAAATAACTGAAGTTATTATTTGTTCTAATGTTAATTTAAGAAGAAGAGAGGCCAGGCTGAGATATAAGATTTCCCAGAGGCAAAAAAAAAAAAAAGAAAAAGAAATAAAAAAAAAAAAAGATGACTATGAAAATAAAAATCATAGTAAACTCCAGATTAAGAAATAGCAATTGCAGAGAACTGCAGAACTTTATCAGGTCTCATCAAGTTAGCCTAGACCTAAAGGCATAAATGGAAAAGAGTTTGTAGTAAATGCTAATAGTGTTAGCTTAGAAAATGGACAGGGCTAGAAGACAGTTCACTAGAAATAAATAAATAAATAAATAAATGCTTAATAACAACCAAAGAAGTAATTAAGCTGTAATTCTTTCCCAGGGGAAGAGACGGTGAACACAATAAGCAATTAACATGAACACCCAAAGCATTAAAAAAATATAAATAAAAAATCTTGAGTGAACTCTAATACCTAGCAAAGGTATGAGGTACAGCAACATGCACAGCCTGCTTATCATCTATAAACTGAGCACAGAAAGAGCAGTTCAAAGAAAGGACTGAAATGAAGCAGTGTTGTACATTTGCAAGCTTTGTAACTGCATTTGCAGTCTTCAGTGTTTTCCTGATTGCTTTATCTAAACTCTGTAAGTTCTTCAAATTCATTAAAAAAAAAGGAAAAAAAAAAAAAAAAAAAAAAAGCTGGCCACTTTCTAGTTACTTGACTGTAACACTATAATTTATCCTCCCCTACAGGTTTGCCCATATCATTTTGAGAAACTGACAGTTGGCAGTACTTGGGCGGCACAGCAGTGCCTGAAGGCCGCACCAGCCATGCCCCTCCTGCCACCTAGGCCTGCATGGAGCACTGGTGACAGTGCTGTGGCAGGGGCACTGCCTTGGCCTCTGATTACAGCCTTGCCGTCCTTCTCCAGCAGCCCTGCCAGCAACATAGAGCAATGCTGGCTTCCCTGAAGTGAATCATACATTCAAAATATCCAGCTGCTATTTCTGGTGTTTGGGTGCTTTTGTTCTCCCCACTAAACCCCTTATTTTTATTCTTTTTTTCCTTTCTTTTTTAAAATGAAATCTCAAAAGAGACTGTGAAGGACAAAGGCATGTCCAGTTCCTCTGAAACTATCTGTGCTTCCACTATCTGTGGAGGCATTTCACAAAGCCCCTCATATGCCCCTCTCAGCCTTCTCTCCGGATTGTGCTTCCCATCAGGAACCTGAACACAACCATCACGTCTAAGTTCAGCAAAATGTCCACTATATGGGTAGGTGGATGAGTCACCTCTTCAGGTAACAGGCCTTAAAATACAAGCTCACTATATTCATTTATATTTTGGTTTAAAGCAAACATAGATGGGAGAGTGGGGTATGCTATTTCAGCAAGGATGTTCTTTCTCTCTTCTGTATTTCAGCCTTGTATACTGGGCATCAGCCTGCCTTGCAGGTTTTAAACACTGCTGCTGTATCTCATGCTTCAACCAGGTTGGTCAGGCACATCATAGGGAAAATATCAGACAATACCAACTAGCCAAACTAGAAAATTTTCACAGGAATAAGCAAGTCTGAGGTTCACATATAAAACTGTTTTTTTTTTTTTTTTTTTTTTTTTTTTTTCTGTGGTGTACACTGTTTTTGTACCCTTATATAGAATTTTTCCACTTTCAGTTTGAAACTATTTGCGATTAATGTGTATGCAAATGAAAAGACGAGAAGAAATGCTTAAAAGATAATGCAACAGACATTTTGATTTACCGAATTTAAATGTTTCCATCTAATCTTTCCATCTGCTTTAGGTGCAGCTGTTTGGCAACACCATCTAATCCACTGTGGCCTGATATAGGCCATAATGGTTTTTGTACTGAGTTGTTTGTGTAAAGAATATATACTTTTGGCTTCTAAGCTACATTTGCGGTCATACACTATAATGGTTAAACCGTGTAAGCTCTGCCATCTGAGCCACAAATTGTGAGTAGGCTAATCATAGCAGCTGTGCTGCTGTAGGTTGGGTCTGGCAGAGAACATGACTAAGGAGCCAGCTGTGGCCTGGAATGTCGACAGGAGGGATCAAACAGTAGACAGCCAGCCCCCATCCTTGAGTTAAGTACAGGCTCTTGCCCCACTATAGGTGTGGACCAAAACACTAGCTTAACCACGGACTATATTTGGCAAAGATGAGGACATCAGAAACACATCCCCAGCCAGATCTCTGTGCTCAAATGCAGTTTCCAGGAGTGCTGTGAAAATGTGCTGCTCTTGCTGTGCCCAGCATTTTTTCCACCAGTGCAAACTTTGCTAAGGAAAAGCAAATGCAAGACTCTGCTAGCTTGGTAGTATATTGTGAAGACTTAACGGATTGCAGAATGGAATAAATAATGTGTGCTGTACAAATCACAAGCATGAGCTGAAAAAGTAAGTATGCACAAAGTTTGCAAGATGCTGCTGTACCCTACATGAAAAGAACACCACCAAAATCTCTAAGGAAAGTCTTACAGAAGTGCTATCCCAATCAGGAAACAAATTCCACATGAAAAAAAGAATGCACTGCTGAATGTCACCATTATAACAGAGCTCTTTTCAATCTGGCAAATAGGTCTGAACCTTCAAATTTCAATACTCTGTTTACCTGTTGGCCAGAAATGTATTTACCAGGCCAATGATATACTAGGATTTGTGAGGCTCCTGATAGACATAAGGAAAGTTTCAGACTTCAGGAAATATATTGATAACAAAAAATTGAGAGAAATTTTCTAGAATCCTATCTAAGGATGCAAGAATTTAAACTAATGCACTGTACACACAGTTTATACATGTGCAGGAGAAGCCAAGCTTTGTTTTAGATTTAAATTTCAACAGCATCCTGTAAGTCAGACTTCTAAACTAGTCTTCCCCTCTTTATCTTGAATTTAAGGAACATCTGTGGTCTTAAATGTACATCTCCATACATGTATGCAGTTAATTACTGATTTGCATTTATTACTTATACCTACACTTCAGCATATACAGGACACCACGTTAAATAAGTCAAAAAATAGGTCTTTGTAAAGCTAACAAAGAAACAAACACACACACTGCACAGACAGATGAATACAGTCCTCAACTCAAGAGTTAGATGCAGTCTAGGTCTTGTTTCCTTATAGGAAAAAAATGCTCACTGTAGGAGAAGATCAAGTTGGAAGCCATCTAAATGAAAGGTGCATAAGTCCACAGGACCTGATGAGATGCATCCAGGGGTCCAGAGGGAACCGGTGGATGAAGTTGCTAAGTCACTGTCCGTCATATATGACAAGTTGTGGCAGTCTGGTGAAGCTCCCACTGACTGGAAGAGGGGAGACAAAACCCCCATTTTTAAAAAGGGAAAAAAGATAACCCAGGTAAGTATGGGCCAGTCAGTCTCACCTCCGTGCCTGACATAATTATGAAGCAGATCCTCCTGGAAACTATGTTAAGGCACATGGAAAGGAAGGAGGTGATTGGTAACAGCCAATATGGTTTCACTAAGGGAAAATTTTGCCTGATAAATCTGGTGGCCTTCTACAACAGGGTTACAATATTGGTAGATAGGGGAAGAGCTACTGACACCATTTACGTGGAGTTGTGCAAAGCATTTGATACTGCGCCTCATGATATCCTTGTCTCTAAATTAGAGAGATATTGATTTGATGGATGGACCACTGGGCAGGTAAGAAATTGGCTGGATGGTCACACAAAAGGAGTTGTGGTCAATGGCTCAATGTCCAAATGGAGATCAGTAATGAGTGATGTTCCTTAGGCGTCAGTATTGAGACAAGTGCTGTTTAACATCTTTGTCGGTGACATGGACTGTGGGACCGAGTGCACCCTCAGCAAGTTTGCAGGTTAAACCACTTGTGTGCTGCAGTCGACACACTGGAGGGAAGGGACGCCATCCAGAGGGACCTGTACAGGCCTGAGAGGTAGGCACGGGCAAACCTCATGAAGTTCAACAAGGCCAAGAGCAAGGTCCTGCATCTGGGCCAGGACAATCCCAAGAATAAATACAGTCTGAGTGGAGAATAGATTAGGAGCAGCCCTAATGAAAAGCCCATGGAGGTGTTGGTTGACAAGAAGCTCAACATGAGCTGGAAATGTGTGCCTGCAGCCCAGAAAACCAACCATTTCATGGGCTCCATCAAAGGATGCATAGCCAGCAGGTTGAGGAAGGTGATTCTCCCCCTTTACCCTGCTCTTCTTAGACCCTACCTATAGTACTGAGGTCAGCTCTGGGGCCCCCAGCACAAGAAGGATATGGAAGAATTAGAACGAGTCTAGATCAGGGTGATGACAATGTTCACAGGGCTGGAGCACCTCTCCTATGAATACAGGCTGAGAGAGCTGGGGATATTCAGCCTGCAGATGAGAAGACTCCAGGGAGACCTTATAGCAGCCTTCCATTACCTAAAGGGGACCTACAGGAAACCTGGGGAGAGACTCTTTATCAGGAAGTGTAGTGAGTGGACAAGGAGTAACAGTTATAAACTAGAAGGAGGTAGGTTTAGATTAGATATAAGGAAAAAATTCTTTACAATGAGGATGGTGAGTTACTGGAACAGGTTGCCCAGAGAAGTGGTTACCACATTCCTGGAAGTGTGTTATGGGAGGGTTATGCAGCCTGGAGAAGAAAAGGCTCCAGAAAGACCTCTTAGTGGCCTTCCAATATGTAAGGGAAGCCTACAGGAAAGCTGGAGAGGGACTCTACCTGGAAGTGTAATGATAGGGTAGGTAATAAGTCTTTAAGCTAAAAGAGGGGTAGATTGAGACTAGATATAAGGAAGAAATACTGAGGGTGGTGAGGCATTGGAAGAGTTGGCCCGAAGAAATTGTGTATGCTCCATCCCTGAATATGTTCAAGTCCAGGTTGGATGGGGCTTTGAGCAACCTGGTCTAGTGGGAGGTGTTCCTGACCATGGCAGGGGGGACTGGAATTACATAATCTTTAAGGCTCTTCCAACCCAAACTGTTATACAATTCTATGAAAATCCAAGGTGCAGTTGAGATAAATGTTCTGTGGGAACACTTTCCATTCTCCACAGAGAAAATTCTCCATTTAGCCCAAAGGGTGCAGGTGTGCCGAAGTCAAACTGCAACATTTTGCTGAGCTAGGGGTGAACCCACATCTGCACTGGCTGGCATGCTCTCATGTCCTGTCCTCAGCCCACTCTGTGGCATCCCTCTTTGCACTGAGAGGCTGCAGGAGCAGACCTCTTCAGCATCATCCTTCTATCTTGCAAGGAAAAGCTCTCAGCCTCCTTCTTTGTTGCTATCACATGGCCCACTTTTCTCTGTTGCTCTAGATCAGCATCTCTCCTCTCACATTGACCAAAGTCACTATGTCCAGAACATGACTAAGAAGCATATGTCTTCTGTGTTATTACTTGTGGGTTACATCCTCAAAGAGCAAGTATTCCCTGTGTATCTGTGGCCATGACACTCAGGAAAACAATCTTCTAATTAAGTTGCCATTTTATCTTATGATACAGAATACATGAAAAAAAAAAAAAAAAAAAAAAAAAAGATCTTTTTCTACTGCTTTGTTTTCTATGCTGAAGAGAGTAAAACCAAGGGAATAGAATTAGATGGAACAGATGAGTTTTCCTAGCTCAAAGTAAAGGGATGACCAAGTTAAACCTTCCCCCAAAAAATGGCAGTTATGTATCCTTCAAAGAAACAGCAAAATTCAGGCAGATTACAATGTGGGCTTACATCATCATTCTGCAGCCCCCAATTTAAGCATCATCTTCCCTGAGAATTTTGTGGTTCTGTGCATGCTTTAAAACTCCCACACTTGGCTGTGTTAAATCACTCTCTCCTTACTAAATGAAACATTGAAGAATACTGCCACTCATTATTTGTCATGTTTTTTGAGGTTTTTGATGACTACACTGTTATTCAAAGCCATTACAATTCCATTACCAGAAAGCCAATGGTCACAAAACACCACCACACCGAGACATTCAGATACTGGAAGGATTGATTGAGGTCTCAGTGGTGGACAATGTAGCTCATGAAATTTTCTAATATGTCATCTGCAGCTAAGATTCACAGCAAGGAACACTTCTATTGTTGAAGAAATGGCATACACTTATGGTCATGTCATCTAGTCTTGAGTGCTGTGAGGGCTACAGATCAGAGCCTTCTCTCTTCATGAAATACTGTGCCATTCAAACAGTGCTTCTCTGAGTGTTTCAATGTCATGTACTCTGTTACTTAGGGTATGCATGCCTGAGGGAGATTAATTAGCCTAGGCAATAAGGTATCACACTATCTTTGAATAATTATTGTTTTTCATATATTTTATTTGCAATAATATGACCTTTTGCCATAAAGACTGTAAGATACTCCATTGCATTTAATCCATTAAAAATAATCAGATCTCAGATCTTCTGTAGAATTTTTTATCTTAGCAGAAAGAGTCATTATCTGAATCTGAACAGTCGGTCAGAGGCAACCTAACTGCATTTTGACAGCACAGGCAAAAAGTAAAAATCTCTTCAATCCCAGCCTTGCAAGTAAAATATTTGACACTGAGTCAGTCACTTAGTACTAAATCCAACAAGGGACATAAATACCTCAACAAAAAGATTTTCAGTACTTAGTTTTGGACTTACTGTAAGTACAGTGAACAGGGAAAAAGGGTGACAAAGCAGAAGCTACCTCTATATTTTCTGTCTGATCCCTCAAGTAAGCAATTAGGTTGGAAAAGACATGCAAGATCATCAAGTCCAAGGACCACCTAACACTGCCAAGTCCACTACTAAATCATGTCCCTAAGAGCCATGCCCACCTATATATTTTAAACCTCCAGGGATGGGGACTCAACCAATTCCCCAGGCAGCCTGTTCCAATGCCTAACCACCATGAAGAAATTCTTCCTGATATCTAGTCTAGGCCTCCCCTGGTGTAACTTGAGGCAATTTCCTTTTGTCATGTCACTGGTCACCTGAGAAAAGAGACTGACTCTCACCTCACTATTATCTCCTTTCAGGTAGTTTTAGAATGCAAGAGGTCTCCCCTCAGCCTTCTTATCTCCAGCCTACACAACCACAATTCCCTCATCTGTTCCTTATATACCTTGTTTTCTAGACTCTTCAATGGCTTCGTTGATCTTCTTTCAACACATTAGTGGCTCAATATCCTTGTAGTGAGGAGCCCAAAACTGAGCACTAGTATTTGATATGTGGTCCCACCAGTGCTGAGTACAGAGGGACAATCACTTCCTTAGTCATGTTGGCCACACTATTTCTGGTACAAGTTAGGATGGTATTGACCATTTTGACATCCTGAGCACACTGGGATATGATAGTTGTTCTCCAAAAATGGCAGTCTAGTTGAGTCCTCAAAGAACACAGAACAAGGGCATGTTCCTGTACCTGGGTTGGGGCAATCCCAAACACAAATACAGTCTGGGTGGAGAACGGATTGAGAGCAGTCCCAGTGAGAAGGACCTAGGGGTGCTGTTTGATGAAATGTGCACTTATAGCCCAGAAAGCCAATCGTATTCCATAGGGGGTTATGGGAAAGCTGGAGAGGGACTCTTTGCCTGGGATTTTAGTAAGGAGCAATGGTTTTAAACTAAAAGAGGGCAGATTCAGATTAGATATAAGAAAGAAATTTGTTACTATGAGGGTGGTGGGACACTGGAACAGGTTGCCTAGAAAAGTTGTGGATACCTCATCCCTGGACAAGTGTTCAAGGCCAGGTTGGATGGGGCTTTGAGCACCCTGTTCTAGTGGGATGTGTCCCTGCACATGGCAGGGGAGGTTGGAATTACATTATCTTTAAAGGCCCTCCCAACCCAAGCCATTCTATGATTGTATGGTTGTATGACTCTATGACTTGAATGGAATTGTGACTTTCAAGAATGAAAACAGGGCTAAGGCATTTAACTTTGTCAGCAACAAATACATAACAAACAAGAAATGCAGTGTCCATAGGACTTCAAGGTTACAAAGTACGGACCTAACCAAAGCTTGGTAGTAGTTCACCAAGGGTTTTCAGGATTCTGATGCCAGGTGGGGGCAGGCTTTCTTTTTCTAGGTCTGTCCCACTTGTGCCTGAGATTCTCTCCATAAAAGGTTAAGAATTGCCCACTAATAATGCTCTGTTTCAGTGAGTAAATGTTTCATGGCTGCATGATGTTGACACAGAATTTCTGACCCATAAGAAGAAGCAGATTTCTGCCTTTTCCTTCCTTCCTGTGCCTAAAGTTAGCATTTCAGGAGTCAGAATTGAGATTTAACTCTCCAGTTAATGGTACTGTGACAGGCTGAAGATAAAACCAATCTTGTGAAGGAGGTATTAATTATCACTGAATTATAATTGAAGAAGTCATGTATAAATCCAACTGAAAAAATTTTCCACACAAAGATGGAGAAGGGGAGAGGAATATTTAAAAATGTAATGCTTTCACATGTTAGCTAGTTTACATAGAAAAACAGTAGAAGTCTAAATTCCATTTAAACAAAGAGATACCAAGAATTGCATAACTGCACTCTGCTTCCCTATGTACAAATAACTCCAGAAATCTCCACCATTTCTACCTGAAGTAAAGATTACGAGTTCTTTAACAAAATTGTCTTGCAAATCTGTCTTTCTGTGACAATCTGTCCTTTCTCCTGATCTATCAAAAATACCAAAGGCATATAAAGAAGGGACACTTCAGAAGGTGTTCAAATAATATCAATGTCTCTCAACATAGAAAGGAAGCGGCAAAACATCTAGCATGTAGTTTACAACAAAAGTTTTGATACTTTCATATAGACAAAACATTTTACGTTCCAACTGTGTAAAGAGATTAAAAATTCGTTTATGGTTACCTTATCAGAAATCCCCCTGGAAAAACCTGAGAAAAACCTTTGTGAACCCATTACCTGAACACACACACATGCACACTCTGACAAAGGCATATACATTAAATGAGATGAAACGGTAACTTACAGCCAACCTATCAGAGTTTTTCAACTGGGTGCAAGTTACTTATAAAATACTGACTAGACAATAGGAAACATTTTTTTATTTTTTTATTTTTTTTCTGGAAGATTTAATGTTCTGAAAAAAAAAAACACTACTTTATGAACATTTAGTTTCAGCATTTATTTACCTAGAAAAGAACTGCTCATTCTTTATTTCATTTTTTATTTCTCTTTTAACCTGACTACTGAAGGTTAATTTCCCTTTTCAAATGAATGTTTCATCTAATCTCACTTCCAAATTTACATGTTATCTTAATGAGCATTTAAAGATAGATTTTTCTTTTTCCACATTTCTGAGGCAGAAAAGACAATTTAAGTCGGAAACATTCTTGTACAACAAGCCAAAATAAGTGCTTTGTGACTCACTGCAGTTATTGATCCCTTTTGTGCACTAGAAAGGATATGGGACTGTCAAGCCTGTCCTTTAAGGGGCTAGATATTTACCCAGTTCTGTAGGAGCTCATGCATTTTAATGAGGTAAGCCCTCATTCAGTTATCAATAAGATGTACAAAACCAATTGGTCAGTATGGATTGCATGTTCCCTTTGTGTCCCATCTACAGAGTGATTCTGAATTAAAGAATTAAGCTTTGTGATGAGCTGCAAAGACCCACATTATGCTACTGCATTCCCCACATCAGCCCTTGTTGCAAGTGACAGCAGCCCTCAGAAAAGCACAAATGCTGGCCGGAGTCTTCCAGCACTTTAAATCTGCTGTTCTAATTAGTATGAAACAACTTTTACAAGTTGGCAGCAGCAGCAAATTAATCACGGCTACATCACACAGGCAGTAAACAAGAAACAAGAAAAGATACAAAGAGAATCTGTGCCTGAGTATTTTTATTCCAGCTTGGATGGGAACTATGTTGGAAGAAGGGTCTAGAATTCAAAAGTATATGTGAAGGGCTCCTTTCCTCAAGTTTAGGTTCTTTGTGAAAACAGTGAAGAATCCGTATCAAGATTAAGCAGTCACAAGTCTGAATGGTTCTGTAGGTAGTGTAGAAGCAACATCCCATGGATAGTTATTGTTGTATTGGGCTCACACAAAACTCTTGTAATAGGTGACAGCAGAAAGCTGAGTTTATGTCTGCCACTATCCCTTCAACCCACATATTTGCTGGAAAATATTATATGTTCTGACCAATGACTCTTTTAGAATCAGATGAATCGCCTCTTTGGAAATGTCTGTGTCTGCCTGTGTGTCATTTTGGAGAGCCTAGACAATTTGCTTGTGAGAGACAAATTCCTTCATGCAGTGCTGAAATTATGACAGAACAAGAACAAATGCAGATACCAGTATAACACAGTCCACATCCTCACAGTAGCTTTCTTCAGCAGCCCTGTAATAAAAGAGTACTGGGTGCTAAAGACTACAGATTTCAAGTTACAGAGGCAAACTAAAATAATAGATGGGTTGTAAACATACTAACCCACTGGGGTTGCTTCTAGGAATTCAAAGGTTGAAGAGATTCATTTATTAACACTCTGTGAGCCAAAAGAGCTTTCAAAATCGTCATGTATTTTTACTTGCTTTGGAGAAAGGCCAAGAAGTACATGTTTCTATTGTTCATAAAGAATATCAATGTCATTATATTTACTGATGATATTACTATTAAGAACACCTTTTGAGAGGTATTATTTTAAGTGTATTTGAAATCTGGCTGATATATTACTAATATATTCACATTTGAAACAGTATATAAAGATTAAGCAAAGTAATAGGAAAAGTCTATCATGGTTGAAGTATCTGTGTATAAATTTCAAATAACATTATGAAATAAATATAACAGTCTACTGATGTTTAGTACCTGCGGAACCCTTCTCTCACTCTTTAAAATGTAATATAATTTTGGTAATCTAGACTTTTATGAAAAAGTAAAAACACAAAACACTACCATATTTTTATTTTTCATTGGTTCAAATACACTTTAGGATAAAATGAAGATATATAGACAGATACTGCTTTTCAAACATCTGGGTGGCCCTGCTGAGAAGCTGAATCTAGTCAAACCACTGTTTCTTGGCATGAGAATAGTATTAGCTCTTCAAACCCAGAAATCCTCATGTTATTATAAGGTGATTAATTTATTCTTAAAAGCTTTTCATCCAGAAGTGTTGCTATCCAAGAGTTTATGGTATTCATGCCACCACAACAGCTTTCAGAATCATTGGTATTTTCTGTGTTTTGAGAATGGTGTTTGTGAATACTTTGAAAGTTTAAAATAAAAATAGTTAAGCCTAGCATTTTCTACTCTGTAAGTTCTATTTATTCTATTTATTCTATTTATTCTATTAGTCATTATTCATTTAGCAAAAGAAAACCCCATAGTCTGGGTTAATTTTTTATTTTTTTAAAAATCAGAATTTAGATTCACCAAAAATATTCCTATCTGTATCAACTTCATCACCCACACAGGTGCTGAGGAGCATATGGACTGTCTTCCTGGAAAATAAGGAGTATCTACTGCCTGACAGAACCCAACCTCATTTCTGGGCATTGCCTAGGAGATATGACTAAATTCACCATGTCTAACCTGAAGAAATTTCCCTTTCTGATACCACTATGTACATGTCTCATCTTTGCAAACAAAGCTGCTTCAGAATTATGACAACTTTTGGTAATGATAGGATCTTCATCTAAGCTTTTGTTGCAAGTTTCATTTTCTTACAGAAGTATCTTCTTTCCCTCCTAATTTGGACTGGCAGCTACAACACCATTATATTTGACTTTGTAACAGCACAGCCTGGAAGCCTCTTTGACACTGTTCTAGTTTTCTGCATTTTTTTTTTTTTTTTTTTTTTATTTTTTTTTTTTTTTTGTAAAAAAGTCCAGTCTTACTCTTATGAATGAAGAATGGGAGTCTGGGAATGCCTCTCCCCTAAAGCACTCTTATGTACTGAAGACTGAAATGAATTTGTTCTGAAGTGAGTGTGTGCAAAAGCACTTCTAAAACAGCATAAGAACAATAACTTTTCAGGAAGTATTCTTTATTTCAGCTAAGCATGATGGGCAATGGAATGACTGAGGAATCAGTTTAACAAAGCAGACACAAAAATGTGTCTGTACTCCCGCAGGCTTAGCTGAAGATAGGGACATTTGAGTCAGCAACTCCTACAGTATTTTTCAAGCCTATGAGAATTTATGGCCAGTACCAAGCAGAGGCAGTGGAATAGCAGCAGAGAGATGAGAGAAGGAGTGGTTGAATGCCTAAATATTTACCACGAATTTTGATGTCTGCTCCAACACCTATTTTCAATGAATCAAATTTTTGGAAGACAAAAATAATTTTACTATGTGTTACTGGTAGACATACCAAGCTGCAAGGATATGGACATACTTCTGGCTTCCAGCAGAACAGGACTACTGTCATCCCACCACCAGAGCAGAAGAGAAAACAAAACAGAGAAAATAATCTGCCAAGTAGAAAGGTGACATTAGAACAACCTGCTTTTCATGAATATAAACAAATTATTTAATGACATGGGGCTGCAGGTGTACAAATATCTTGAAATCAAGTTCTTTTCCTTCATAGCTTATTTGCACTGACTCAACAAACACATCAACATGTGCTTAACTCACATGCTTTAGCATCCTTCCTGAACAGGGCTGCCTTCCTGAATCTGAAACATAGGAAAATACTTATCTGCACAGGAGCATGCACAGAATTATTCCTGTGTCTTCCTTTCTGACTTGCTGCGGAAGGCCAACAAAAAGCCAATGGTGACATGGAAATGCCTTCAGTCATCTACTGCCTGTCCTCATGTGCAATAGTTACATTTGTCTCTCCCATAGATTCATAAAATCATTAAAGTTGGAAAAGACCATCAAGTCCAACTATTAACCTGGCACTGCAAAGGCTAAAATATGTCTCTAAGTGCCACAACTGCTCAGTTTTAAATATCTAAATAGAATATCTAACATCTAGAATATTTAGAATATCTAAATTCTAAATTTAGAGTAATTTTTTGTATTTTGATATGAATAATTATATAGAAACGTGAAGAGGAGTAATAAGGATACAATCCACCAGCCTAAGAAGAACAACTAGGTTTCTTGATAAAAAACATTGCATCAACAACAACAACAACAACAAAAAGATACATCAACAGAAATTATTATGTCCTTTTGAGGTAAATGAGTTCTGAGAAATGTAATGGACTGGTAGCAGTGTTTCTTTGAATGTCTGGCTCCACTCTGCCCCTTCTCTATACTTGCATTAATTTATAACCCTTTTTTAGAGGTGAGGTGGGGCTTTGGGTGGAATAGTCAGCTGTAATCTTCAAGCAAGCAGCTATTCAGCAGTATAGGATATTAAAGAGATTAATTACAGAAACTGCCTTGCCCTGTTCTTTCTTATATTAAATTCCCATTCTGTGTTAAAATACAGAATACAATTTAATGCCTGTCTTCTCACAGTTTTTATTGTCCCTCTAACATTCTCAAGCAATGGCCACTCTTTTGTTCTGCCTCCTCAAACATCTGCTAAAACCTAAGAGTTTACAGAAACCTTTCAATCATCTTCAAGAACTGGCTTCTAAGAGACTGTGCAGAGGAAGTAAGTCTTAAATGTCAAATTATTTGCTCATTAGCAAGAGATTGGAAATTACCTCATATAAAGGTATAAAGAAGAGCTTCTGAATAACCATTTATAGTTCAGAAATGGCACAAATGATCTCTAATCTAAATAATTTAACAGCATCTGAATCCTACTCTCTTCCTGTATCTGGATTATCTCACCTGTATCAGCCAGAAGGAAATGGGAACTGTTATGCAGGCAGGAATCAGCTGTGGATGGGAGGAACAGAGAGATGTAGCCTGGAAAGCTTTGAGGGGAGAACTGGCTCTCAAACCATCCTCTTCTCTTACCGTTTTGAAGCAGAAAGAAAATACTGCTGTTGCTCCAACCTTTAAGGTGTTCGTTTTGCATTCACAATCCCTATTTTGTTCTGTGATTACAGCTGTGCTGGCACTTTAAACAGGGCTTACAGAAAAAAAAAAAAAGAGGATATTTATGCTCTTCCCATGCAAAACACACACTACACAGGGGTCAGGGACAAACTGGCTTGTAGACTTGTTAGCCTCTTTTTTTGGAAGAACAGCGTAAATTATTATTTTAAAATATATATATATTTGTTCAACTGTGTGCAGGTCTTTGACATATATTGATTAGTTATTAACATGACTTTGCCATTCATTGATATCATGCTTTTAGCAGCAAGGTACTTTTACACAAACAAAATAGTGATTTCAATTGAGGAGAGTCTGGGAAGTCTGGCAGTTCCAGCACAGAATCAGCAGCAACACAGGGTAGTGTTACAAGGGTAAAAAAGCACAACCTCTTTCCATTATCTTATTTCTGCATGGATGTGTCAAAACTGGCTAGATGAGTGGCAGTTTATTCTTCCTCACTGCACTGGGCAGAAATATCAAGTGGTGATCCAAGCCAAACTCTCAGCTCTGTGGAAACAATGGCTAAATGCTTATTTATGAGCTCCTTCACAAAACTAATTGTGAGATCATTTGTAGTTTTGTTGATAAGTTGTCAGACAGTGCTATTCTTATTTATTTATATTGAATACTTAAATATGTAATAAAACTCTCCTTTGTTTATGGTGCCAATACTTGCTGTCACATACAAGGAAACAAACTGAAGATGAGCAAGTACAAAACACTTTGGTATTCAATGTAAACCATTAAAAGTATCCAAACTTTGTCCAGAGTTTATATATTTTATATGAATGCTTTCATAACACACATATAAATACATTTGAAAATATTAGTATTATGAACATTAACTTCTTTTAGATGTCTGAATAGACATACAGGCAAATATTACTGTTTAAAATGGTTACAGCACCACTTACTCAGAATAACAGGCAGTTTCTAGTTCTTAAAGTATGATGTGACCTCTGAAGCTTATTTTAAAAGGCATCAAATCCAACTGCCAATGTTGGAAATCAAAGTGAAAAATTAATCTAAATGATAACTTAGATAATTTCCAAATTAATATATTTTAGAAGTGCAATCATAATTTTCCTTAAAAACAAACAAACAAACAACAAAAAAGTAGATTTCTCATGGCATATTTTTTTGTAATTTATTTGCTATCTAATATTGACTTACAGTACTGGATACGTGCCACAGCAAAGATGTGAAAGTGTCAAAGCTCACTTTCCCACACCAGGGTTTGTTGATGTTACTTTTGCCATCATTGCAGGTAGGCACTGAAAAAAGTAGCTGGCCTTGCATAAGGTACACAAAGAAGGTGTTTTTGGGTTCTGCTCTCAGAATCAAAGAGGACATAAAAAAGGAACAAGTCTGTGTACCTACACTCTGCTTAGCTACCACAGTTGTATAGAAAAAGGAGTTTGAAATGTACTAAAACAAGTCATGTTACCAGGCTAAAAGCAATCCTGTGGCTTGCACCTGCTCATTCCATGGAAGCCCTGTATATTTTAGCTGGCAAGAAATGGGGGAGGAGGGGGGGGCGGCGGGGGAGAAGACAAGCAGAATATTTCAACACATTTCAGCGAAGGAGTTCCAATAGATACAAACAGATGTCCTTGGGACTAGAAGGGGACTGACAAAGGAAATGGTATCAAGAAACCATAAAGCTAAGTATGGGCAATTAGCAACAGTGCTGACTCAACCATCCTATATGCAGCCCACACTGGGAAGACCTCTACAGAAACTGAATTGATGTGACTTGCAGAATGCTAAGGAAAAGCAAAATATGACTTGTCCTCCTTCAGAAAAATCCCACCTACAGCACCAGTCTGATACAAGAAAAATGAACAACAATGTGTATGACTATAAGAATCAACCTATTTAGCCTCTCAGGACAGGAATTTGTAATCATTCATTACAATTACTGACCAGTCTCACTAAGCGATATACCCTACATAACCCTGTTTTGAGAAAACCCTTTTTCCAGCAAATATAAGAACTACATGATTTTCTATTTATTGCCAACAAGCAGAATAAATAAGCATTACGTCCATCAGTGAATTATATTTACTCAACATGTATGGACTTTACAATGACACAAGCACTTAAACTGCACAGAAGAATAATAAACAATTATGTATTAGAGTTTTAGTTAGAAAAGGATGTAATGATGACACACACACACACAAAAAGAATTCGATATGCAAACATTTTATCCAATAAGTGGGTAAATAAGGAAGGACACTGTGTCTACAAAAAGCTCTATCAAATGATAAGAACGTACATGAGTTAAAGATTTGTATACCTCTCTGAATTGTCGTTATACATCTTAAAGAGAAACCTGCGGTTAAAGGAACTGAAAGTAATCTATTACAAAGGAAACAAGGAAACAATTCAAAAAAATGCCTGATGTAAAAATACACATGATTTTTATTAATATGCATAGTAAACATTTGGGCTTTTTTTTTTTTTTCCTTTGTATATGCTGTTTCACCACTGTTTACCGTAACTGATTTAAATAGTATGGAAGTCTTGTCTTAAAATAAATCTAACCACTTGAACCAAGAATGTCACATCAGACCCATGGATCACTCAAAGCTGTGTAACCACAATAGAAGTGAGTGGGTTTATCAGCAGCATTCAGAGTTTGGTTCCACACTGTCAAAAGGCTGAACAGTCATTTATATGACTTAACAAAAAAGCTCCCAGTAGACATTACCAACACGGCCGATGGTATCTTCAGCACAATTTTGCAAGTATACCTCAGAATCACGTATTTTTTCTTTAAACACTTAAATTTTAAATATTGTTTCAGAGATCAAAGAGTCACAAAATTATCAGGGTGCAACTTTACCTTTTCAGTAATGACAAAATTTCATTAAACCCTGCTTAAAAAGAAGGTGTTTAGACAGATGTTACAATACTTTCAGAATAATACTACTGTAAAGGAGAATTAGACATGAGTATATGTAGTGACAAATTACAGGAAACTGTTATCCTCCTGAACAATTGAAATACTTTTTAAAAAGTATTTTCCTTTCTTTACCTCATGCAGGACTAGTAACACAAGGCAACGCTCACAGTTTGGTGTTTTTACTTGCTGATTAAAGCACACTGAATTTATTACTTCTCTTATGAAAGCATTAACCTAATATCCAAAAGTTGAATCCATACAGATTAGAAATAGAGTAAATTTTTAACAGTGACTAATTAACCATGCAAAGGATTTATCAATTTAACTGGCTCCTCCTTCCTGAGTTTTTTGAGATTAAATGTCTTTCTGGAAGGGATATTTTCAATTACCCATAAATTATTTATTTGGAGTTTGTCTACGTAAAATATAAAAGTTCCCAGTAGGTGGTTGTAGCACGTTGTGCAACAGACTGCTGCTACTTTACTCCTGTCCCATTAACACTCTCTCTTAAAAAAGTCCCTGTCAGCCAAAACCTTTTGTCCTAAAGTCTTGACATATATTCATTTGAGAGGCTGCTGTGAATTGTGACTGTATCACAGGAGCACTCAACTTTTCAGTTTGTGTGCTTCTAATTTGACCTTGTAGCCTAATTTTCATTGCAAATTTTCATGTGTTGTCTATACCCTTGTGTGTGTATGTGTTTACGCATGCACCTCTACTAGTATTTCCCATTAGAGTCAAGCATACTTTGGCTTCCTCATCACATAACTAATATAGCACTTAACCAAGGCTTTGGTAGAGGTGAAGAATACTACAGTCAATAGCTACAAGAAGTTTGCTTTGTCTCTTTTTTTTTTTTTTTTTTCTTTTTCTTACAACAGTTGTTAGTTTTATACTGTCCAAGAGCCCTCCTACAGTGGGGAATCCCCAGCTAAAGGAACATCGCAGACCTTTTGCCCTATTAGTGCAACTAGGGAATGACCTTCCATGTAAGACTACAACCTCAAAAGTACTTCATGGAGCTAAAGAGCAAAAGGTCCTTGAGCATCTAGTCCATTAGTTATTTTACTACTATGTCAGGAAACATGTACACACGGGTGACAAAATCATGTTAAAATATAGCATAGCCTGGGAAATAGCCTAAGGTCATATGAATTGTCACCAGATGGCACTACTAACGTAGCCTTACTGTTTTTCTTTTAATCGCGTGAGCAAGTTTTCAGCCTTAAAGTATGCATACCTATTTTGCTGCTGTTTTGACTGTTAGGTTTTGCACAGTGGAAGACATTGCAGACAGCAGCCTTGTTACTGACTGGAGAACAAAGACTCTCCCAGAGAATTAAACAGTAGCAGAGACAGATTATGACTACTGGGTGCAAACCTTATGTTGCTTGCAGGTCCTCCAAGGCATCTATACTTGTGAGATTTACCTGAGATTACCGAATACCACAGAACTCTTTTCTGAGTTTTTCTGCAGGGAATGTCACTGTTTACAGAGGCATGGTCTGTGACAACAGGGTTGAGGTAACACATATGTCGATGTATCTCTAATACCATCACTTTTTGCTTATATGAATAAAACCTCAAATTAGGTACATACAGAATCTCCTTCCCTTTGCTTCCTAGGAGAAACCAAATACTTTTCACTCTGAATACAAAATTTTAACAGTGACATATAACTCTAACAGAGGTATAGGCTAGAAACTCATTTAATTTTACCCAACTTTTGTAGCAATGTTAAGAAGGTATGCAGCAAACCTTCCCATAAGGTCAAATAATCTGGTGCTGCCATTCAATGTACAGGCAGCTAATGTACTTCAAAAATTTTAAATGGATTCTGAAAATGATGTATCCTGTTCTTTGCATCACTTGCATTGTGACTCCTAAATTGTTCTGTTAATACAGATGGAAGATCACAGAATTAAACATCTTCAACCAACTGGTATAATGACAACATTTCAGAGAACTCAGATTTTTTTGTTAATCTGTGTTCATTCTTATTTTAATATTCATGACGCTGAGTCAGAAACAGTGAAGATGAAAGTATCAGTGAATATTCTACTTTAGTGCAGTTAAATACTTTTTCCATGCCTCTTCAACATCTTTGCATGGTGGACTACTCAGAAAGATACTCCTGAGAAACCACATTTAAAGGAGATTTTTTTTAAAATTCAGACAGCTATATACAGTAATGAAGTCCATATATATGAGATGTTAAAAAAAGAGGAAAACAGCTATACCGGTAATTAATTTGTTGAGATTTGTATTCTTTAGAAGGCCTGCTAGGACCATATACTCTAATTTGGTCAGCAAGTATCACAGTTGACACCTTGCGAAAATTCAGTACAGTAATTATTTCCCTGCATAACTGGCTGCCACATGCAAATTGCAATTTAAAAATGGAATTGGTTGTCATCATCCATTAGCTAACATACAATATAGACTTTCCAATGTTTTCCACAACACATTATATACTAAATAAGATTAAGATGCTGTGCAGTTTGTTCTTCAAATAAAAAGCTTGAGAAGATTCAAAAATGAAATACTCAACAAAGAGAAGGTTGTAACTACCAATAAACCTGTCCTCCATGAAGACAAGCCTTTAACCACTAGCCTCCTGAAAAAAACATCATGCAGAAATAACAGTTCATCATTTCAGACTGAGGGTTATTCTACATGCTTCAGGCTTATTACTTGAATCCTAAATCTTCTGACAATCCTTTCAAGGAGTGTGTTGAGGAGTGTAAGGAATAACTCTTTGCATTAGAAATACTCACAGGACTTTGATCTGTGTCCCAGGAAGCATCAGGTCACAATGACTATCTGATTAGCTTTGACCACCATCAGTCTACAGTTAAGTAGGACTTGTCAATTGACAAGTCAACCACAGCAAAACACACTCAGCAAAACCCACTCATATCTGATGTGATAATTAGGAATTTAGCTACTTAATTTGAATTGAAGTAACTGTGATACTTTTAATCTATAGGTCTAATTCCAAAGAAAATTAAATAAAGCCATAGGATGACACAGGCTAGAGTCGCAATACCTTGAAATAGAGACCATACCGACTTGAATGCTTGTTGCTAGTGTTTCTCAAGAGCTCAGAGCTCTAACCTGAATGTAGGGAACTTTACCTGAATGTAGCTGAACTGTAACCTGGGAAAACTTTTGTATATAAAAATCTGCATCTTACAGCTATGTGCATTTTAAATTAAAAGATACAATACTTCTATTTTGTGAACTTTTCTTAACATTCCAGAGTCAGTCTATGAGTTTAAATATTAAGAATAAAATAAGTAATTGAAACATGAAAAGGACCCCTCCAGTAAAATGCGTAAGTATTTTTATTGTATTTGGTCTTGTACCCACAACACGTTGGTGCATACATCACACTGAGAATACACAAATCTGTGCAAAGAGTCTGGAGAAATGGATTAGGCATACATCCGGTAGAGTCCATTCTCTGCCCTTTGGCTAGGCACTTAAGAGACTGCAGACTAAAACAGTAAAGTAAAATTCTCAAACATCCAAACATGTTGAGGCCAACATGAAAGTTAGAGTTTGATGGAAAACTTAGAAAGTCTCAAGATGTTCTTTATCTGTCCCAGACAGGAAATCAATTACACAATGACACATGGCAATGTCTCTTTTTTAATTAGGAACAGACCAACCTCAATGACATGACCAAGATATAGTTCTCCACATTTGTGCACCAATAAATCAATATTCAAGGAGATGAAAAGCAAGCCTGTGGAGCTGTCAGTGTAGCCTAGAACAGCATGCAGCCTCTGAGCATAAAGCACTGAGGATAGAGCTGAGATCCTCATTCACAGCTTAGTCCTGGTCGCTCTCCAGCCCATGCCAGTCTTTGTCCTCCCTTGGACAGGAATCACTGGTCCTGACTGCTCCTCTCTACTTACTTACTGGCGGTCTGCTTAGGTTTCTATTCCAGCGCTGACCCAAAATTATAGCACAGGCACTTCAGATTGCTGGTTTCTGCTATTGGGTGCTAGATCCTCTTGATACATTTTCTGAAACAATGAACTTCTCGGCCTCTTTGATCTGGGCCTTGATTCAACTTGATCATGATGCCTGACTCTGCCTTTGACTTTTGCCTAGGCCTGACCTAACTGGTGGTGTCTATTGCCACTGGAGATTTCCCAGGCATTTCAGGTATTTTAATTTTAGGGAAAATATGAAAATTGCACCTTATTTTTGACTGAAAAAAAAAATAGTTTTCTCTCATCTCCCCTGTACTCAAAACCACCTGAGATAATTCTGCTCACATCTGAATAGGACTGGAGTCTCACCTGGTAGGACTATAAGAAAAAATAATAAAGTTTGTTGATGTATCTACTCAGGAGTTCATGAAAAAAATTCTACTTTCCTCTGTATTCTGACATTTTTTATTAGATTCACCTGATGTTTGTGTAGATAAGCACTCCGGAAAAAAATCCTTTGAAGTGCAAAATAAAGTCAATTATTGACGCACATGACACACTGATCTACAAGATATGCAGATGTCAGTTTGGTAAAACACAGGGTTTAAAAAGAATCAGAGACCACTAAAAATGGGAGCTGCCTCTCATTGGAAACAGAATTCATATGTGGGTCACATCATCCAGCTGCAGAAAGATCTAAGACTTTGGAGCAATGACACATGCAATGACACATGACCTGACATAATTATAGTAAGGTTGTTTTTAACACATGGAAACTCCTGGAGTAAAAGAGCACAGGCTGCTTATGTCTCTCCTTAAGAACTGGACTTTAACCTGATGAGTAGACATTATTGCATAGTTTCTACTGCGGAGTGCTTGGAACTATTTCTTATATTTCACTGTTTGCAATGTTAACTCTGTTGTTAACAGGTGCCTTTTTCTTTAGAGTACCAGACAACTCACACATCTCACCACCCTTACACAACTTTTCAACAATGATGGAATCACAGAGCTGGAAAAAACCTTCAAGATCAAGTTCAAGCATCAACCTGACCCGCTGAGTCCTATCACTATACCACGTCCCATAGTGCCACGTCCACGTTTCTTCAATACCTTCAGGGATACTAATTCCACCACTTCCCTGCACAGCCTGTTCCAATGCTTGACCACCCTCTCCATGAAGAAATGCTTCCTGATATCCAATCAAAACTTCCCCTAGCACAACTTGAGGCCATTTCCTTGCATCCTATCAGATGTGATAACAGACTCCTGTTCATTTCTAAACTGCTTATAATTAGCTAAAAACTGCCACATCCTTACTGCTGCTCAGTCCTGTTGCAGGTCACAGGCAACAACTGACTGGTGCTGAGGAGCACCATCTTCAGCCAGCATCTTGTCACAAACAGCTAAGTATTGCACAGTATGCATCTCAGAGACTTTAGATTGTTCATTTACCTAACTGTGGATTCCTGTTTGTGAGTCAGAGCTGTTTAGCTTGAGAGCCATTGTAATTAAGCAGACATGCCATTCAGTGACCTTGGTATAATCTGAATGAGGTCTAAGTCATAGACAACAACTGCTGGAAAAATAGAAGTATGGTTCAAACAAAGGAGAAAGTACTAACATTTTCCGTGAGCAAGATCAATGTACTTAACAGCATAGTAGCAAAATAAACTGCTTTATCAGCTAAGTCTCTTTATCCACCACAAAAAGTAGCTTGTACCTGGACAGTACATCTACCAACAGAATCAGGCAAACAAATTACTCTGGAGATTAACCAACTGTAAACTGAGGCCTTTGCATTTCTTTCAACAGACAAAACACAATGCAGACATGCCTTTAGAAAAGGGCAGCAATCAATATACCTCAGAGTCAGCTGTGTTTCATAGTTACTATTGTACACTGGGTGGTGAGGGAAAGTCACTTATTTGCACTGCTGTCATTACTGTTGATGGTCTCCTGCCCAACATTAGAAGTCAGTTTTGTTGTTCTGTATTTGAGAGGTCATCAACCTTTGAAACACAGAGGTATGTTTCTTACATACCGCTCACTGAAAACTGCAGTTTAAATACCATCATATGATGGGTTTGTGCAACAACACTGGAAAAGCTTTCACGTTTAAGAATGCTTTTGTATCACTGATAGCACATTTTAATAAAAAAATATATCTATAGAATTTATTATTTTTTATTTAAATAAAATTATTTTTATTATTATTTTTTATTTGTTTAAAATAGAGTTTTTTAATAACTAAATGGAATCATAGAATCATAGAAAGTTTTTGGGTTGGAAGGTACCTTCAAGATCACCTAGTTCTAACCCCCAGCCATGGGCAGGGACCCCTCCCACTAGACCAGGTTACTCAAAGCCCCTTCCAACATGGGCTTGAACACCTCTAGGAATGGCACATCCAGAGCTTCTCTGGGCAACCTATCCCAGTGCCTCACCACCCTCCTAGTGAAGAATTTATTCCTTATATCTAGTCTGAATCTACTCTCTTTTAGTTTAAAGACATTTTTCCTTGTCCTATCAATACAAACCCTGAGAAACCCTGCTTTCTTGCAGGCCTCCTTTAGGTACTGGAAAGTTGCTATGAGATCTCTCTCAGCCTTATCTTCTTCAGGCTGAACAACTTCAGCTCTATCAGCCTGTCTTCATGGGAGAAGTGCTTTAGCCCCCTGATCATCCTCATGGCCCTGCTCTGGACTTGCTCTGGTAAGCTCATGTCTTTTTACTGGTTGATAAAATGAAGACTTGTTAGGCAGATACTCTGATATTAGTACAATTTTATTATTATTATTATTATTAAGCAATAACAGTCATTTTTTATCAGAAAAAAGTCAAATGACAGGACACCATTTGCTGTTCTGTTATTTTGGTATTATTTAAAATACACTATTCCAGTCGCCAACTGCAATTTCAATGAAACTTGATCAAGATGAGATTCTTGTTTACAACTCTAGCACAGTCAGCTTTAGTTATTCTTAGAGGGTATGTTGATACTTGGGATTTGATTTCTGTTCAAATTTTTCTTAATCATCAAAGTTTCTCAAAATAAATCTGTTATTTCTGTGTGAGAATTAGTGTCTTGCAACTTAGCTATTTGTAGTGTCCTAAAACTTGGTTACTTTTCAATATATTTCTAGCAATCTAATTAATATTCTTTCATCTGTATGCCAGATGATACAATTATTCAAACAAACAAGGGAAAAACCTGTGTTCTTCCCCCAGTCATGGAGATACTCTGAAGCGTCACCGCTTAAACCAAAGAGCATCCATGCAAAGGCTGACATATTTTTAATACCAGAAACCATAAAGACCATATACTTGTCTCCAGTAGCCAAGGCTGAGGCAGAAAATGGAGCCAGAGTATTGGAGTATTGTTTTACACAGAGATATTCTATGAATAGATTTTTATAACAAAGAAAAATGAGCTTTCTGGATTGTTTATTCTAAGATTTCAAAATTCTACATTTGTCTACATAGGCCTTGTAAAGCAAAATGAAGCAGGACACATTTTAAACAGTTTCTTTACGTAATATAATTCACAACTATCTCTGGACTCTTAACACATGCACTTCAGTGGCAAGCCAAGGAAGCCAAACTTCACGTTTCTTGGATGGATCATCCATGGTATAAGCAGTGCAGTTGATACAACAGAAGGAAGGGATGCCATCCAAAGGGACCTGGGAAAATAAAGCTTGAGAACTGGACCCACATGAGCCATATAAGGTTCAACAAGTCCAAGTACAAGGTGCTGTACCTGGGTTGGGGTAATCCCAGACAGAAGTACAGACTGGGAGAACTCATTGAGAGCAGCCCTGCAGAGGACTTGGGGGTTTTGGTGGACAAAAACCTCAACATGAGCCAGCAGTGTGTGCTTGCAGCCCAGCAGGCCAACTGCTTCTTGGGCTGCATCAACAGAGGGGTGGCCAGCAGGTCAAGAGAGGTGATTGTCCCCCTCTGCTCTGCTCTTGTGATGCCTCACTTGGAGTGCTGCATCCAGCTCTGGGGTCCCCAGCACAAGAAGCTAGTGGATGCTAGCATGCTAGAATGGGTCCAGATGAGGGTCACAAAGATCTTCAAAGGGATGGAACACCTCTCCTATGAAGAAAGGCTGAGGGAGCTGGGGCTGTTCAGCCTGAAGAAGAGAAGACTCTGGACAGGCCGTATGACAGCTTTTCAAAACTTAAAGGGGACTTATAGAAAAGATGAACTACTTTTTGTTCAGTCAGCTAATGACAAGACTAGGGGAATGGTTTTAAACTAAAAGAGGGGAGATTTAGATTAGGAGGAAATTCTTCACTCGGAGGGTGGTGAGGCACTAGTACAGGTTGCCCAGAAAAGCTGTTGATGGCCCATTCCTGGAGGTGTTCAAGCCCATGTTGGAAGGGGCTTTGAGTAACCTGGTCTAGAGGAAGGTGTCCCTGCCCATGGAAGGGGGGAATAGAACTGGATGATCCTGAAGGTCCCTTCCAATTCAAGCCATTCTGTGATGCTATGAAGTGTATGGACCATGTACTACATATAGTTGCATAGTTGTCAGGATTCATCTTGTTAACTTTTCTTGAATGAAACATTGACATATTAAAATCCAACTGACCTCCTGAATGCCATTGGTAAGTCATTCCAAATGCTAATGACATTTTGATCAGGAAGCTGCATTACAAGGATGGTCAAGTATTTTGCTGTGAACTCAAGATACTCAAAGCAAATAAACAAATAAATACAACATGCTGTGCCTGCTTCTTACCAGGGATGGATGTGTTTCATTTTGTATTTTAGCTTTCCCAAAATGCATACATCTTTTTTGCACAGGTCAAATACTTTACAAGTTCCTGTGCAACTTTAAGTAACACATTTAAACAATGCTCTGCATCTGCATTTGTTTTTACATAGAGACTGTTTCGGGAGGGGGATGTTGTGGCAATGACTCAATGTTTTGTCAGGTCATGGCCTTGAAAAAAAATTAATTTACTGCAAATTTATAAAATGGACAATTATTTTTCTGGGAGTCAAGTCAAAACATTGTTCTTTGTAGAGATTTTAATCAGCCTAAAAAGAAAAGCCTATCTGTTAATAAATTAGGCCTACAGTTCATTAAAATAAATTGTATTTTGTTTCAACTTTTAACTTCAAAAGGAAAAACACACAATTTCTGGAAAGTCCAGTGATGAAGGAAGCCAAAATCCTGAATGAGTGAATGCAAAACCCAAGTATCATTCAAAAATTGGAAGAGCTCAAGCTATTTAATTCAACTTACACTTACAATTCAAAGAGATTTTAGAAAGAGATTTCCCCCCCTTTTTTTAAAGCTTTTCAATAATCATGAAAACTCAGAATACATAGCATCGCAGGGTACTCAGAGAACTGGCAGAGGTGCTGGCCAAGCCGCTTACCATCATTTATCAACAGTCCTGGCTATCGGGGGAGGTCCCAGTTGACTGGCGGCTAGCAAATGCGACGCCCATCTACAAGAAGGGCTGGAGGACTGACCCGGGAAACTACAGGCCTGTCAGTTTGACCTCAGTGCCAGGGAAGCTCATGGAGCAGATTATCTCAAGAGTCATCATGCAGCACTTGCAGGGCAAGCAGGTGATCAGGCCCAGTCAGCATGGGTTTATGAAGGGCAGGTCCTGCTTGACGAACCTGATCTCCTTCTATGACAAAGTGGCGCGCTGGGTGGATGAGGGAAAGGCTGTGGATGTGGTCTACCCTGACTTCAGCAAGGCTTTTGACACCGTCTCCCACAGCATTCTCCTCAAGAAACTGGCTGCTCTTAGCTTGGACTGGCGCACGCTTCGTTGGGTTAGAAACTGGCTGGATAGCCGGGCCCAAAGAGTTGTGGTAAATGGAGTCAAATCCAGTTGGAGGCCGGTCACTAGTGGCGTTCCCCAGGGCTCGGTGCTGGGGCCGGTCCTCTTCAATATCTTCATTGATGATCTGGATGAGGGCATTGAGTGCACCCTCAGTAAGTTTGCAGATGACACCAAGTTAGGTACGTGTGTCAATCTGCTCGAGGGTAGGAAGGCTCTGCAGGAGGATCTGGATAGGCTGGACCGATGGGCCGAGGTCAACTGCATGAAGTTCAACAAGGCCAAGTGCCGGGTCCTGCACCTGGGGCGCAATAACCCCAAGCAGAGCTACAGGCTGGGAGATGAGTGGTTGGAGAGCTGCCAGGCGGAGAAGGACCTGGGAGTGATGGTTGATAGTCGGCTGAATATGAGCCAGCAGTGTGCTCAGGTGGCCAAGAAGGCCAACAGCATCCTGGCCTGTATAAGAAACAGTGTGGCCAGCAGGGCCAGGGAGGTGATCGTCCCCCTGTACTCGGCTCTGGTGAGGCCGCACCTCGAGTACTGTGTTCAGTTTTGGGCCCCTCGCTACAAGAAGGACATGGAGGTGCTCGAGCAAGTCCAGAGAAGGGCTACGAAGCTGGTGAGGGGCCTGGAGAACAAGTCTTACGAGGAGCGGCTGAGGGAGCTGGGCTTGTTCAGCCTGGAGAAAAGGAGGCTCAGGGGCAACCTTATTGCACTCTACAGGTACCTCAAGGGAGGCTGTAGCGAGGTGCGGGTTGGTCTGTTCTCCCACATGCCTGGTGACAGGATGAGGGGGAATGGGCTTAAGTTGCTCCAGGGGAGTTTTAGGTTGGATGTTAGGAAGAACTTGTTTACTGAAAGGGTTGTTAGACATTGGAACGGGCTGCCCAGGGAAGTGGTTGAGTCACCATCCCTGGAGGTCTTGAAAAGACGTTTAGATGTAGAGCTTAGGGATATGGTTTAGTGGGGACTGTTAGTGTTAGGTCAGAGGTTGGACTTGATGATCTTGAGGTCTCTTCCAACCTAGAAATTCTGTGAATTCTGTGAATTCTGTGAATTCTGTAAACATATACCAAAACCCTAGTGAGGAGTCAGATTCTAAAGCATCAGTAGAACATTTATTGTATCTTCCCCAGTGTTACTCCAGAGGTAAAACAGAATAAGGAAGTTTGTGATTTTTTTTCAGAACTTAATGTAGATGATCCTGTTTGTTAGTATGGCTTATATCACTAGTCCACTGAAGCTCTCAGGATTGTTTATTGTACCCATATGGTCTTACCCAGAAAGACATGAGCTCACTCTGCCTAAACTCTGAGGTTGCTGATGCATGCTAGGATAGATCCAAATGACATATATCCGATGTTTGTGTAGTGGACTCCTCCCACTACGCAGAATTTCACAAGGACTATGAAGAGAAATCTTCTGTGCCAGCAGCTAATACAAAGTTGACTTAATCCTACCTACAGAGGTTGAAAATTGAAAATGAATTGGAAAACAACTCCAAACTGTAAGTAAGGTAAGCATACTACAGGAATTGTACAAACTGCTATACTGTCATAATCAAGTATGATATAATGCCTGCAGGCCTCTTTTTCTTCTCTACCTTTTTCCTTTCTCCTCCTTCTCCACAGAAACATGCAGCATCAGCAGCAAGAAGCACTCCACGGGAGTGGTAGGTTGTCTAACAAGACTCACCACAGCATCTGGTTTCCAGTCTCTGTCATTAACATCGTTTGTAACAGAAATATTCTATGTCTGTACACTGCCAGACTCCCTCCTTGTATCCAGACATGAGACTATTCCCCCACTACATTTAAAAGGGAACATGCAGCAGCCTCACCCTGCTTGCAGCCTTGCTCTGTGGGATGTGAGCCATTAGATATTATCTGTTATATTACAGAATCTTATATGGCACTTTTAAGCATATAAAGAATAAAAAATTGAAATCTGGAGCCTTCCACTGTGAGTGGCTCAAGGATGAAGAGAGAAAATGTATCTCCGAAGAGGCCTTCACCAAGGAGTGATTTTTCAAGAGGTGTGATGATATAGGCTCAGTATGTGATCACTGTTGCATTCAGTGGCCTTCCTGGAACTCAGAAGCAGAAGTAGCAGACCTCTGCCTTCAGAGGAAATATGAACTCTCACAAATACACAACAGACAAAATTTGGAGAAACTTACTACAATTAAAACAGATCAACAATCTTGCAGATGGTTCATTTTTAATTGGAATCAAGCTCTCCATTGACTCACTGAAATGGCTTGTCCCCAACCCAGGCATCATGAGATTGATTTAACAGTTTAACAGTCTTAGTTTAAATGCTAATATGCTTGTACATTTTTAATCACTGCCTGCAGAGCTATCAGTTATAATGAGTTCAGCAGTACTCGCTCAATCTGCATGCTTCTTTCTTTGACAAATTATGCCAAAATGGACCTGTTTCACTGGTGAAGATGTAAAACCAGTGTCACAACTTAGCAGCTCATATCCTTAATTTACACAACAGATTCAGACCACATTTTCCCAGTCAAAAGCCAGGAGTCCTGGACAGTCAGTCATAGCTGAGAGGCCTTGTTTTTCAACAGTGGCTTGTTTTAAAAATTTTCTGCAATAATTTCAGCAGTCTCAGCAGTCTCAACATAAATATTCCTTAATTCAGTTTATACATAGCTCACTCCTTTAAACAAACAAAGCAGACTTCATGTCATCTACCAACTTCTGTAACAGATTACCATCAAATACTTTAAATAAGGTTTGACTAATGTGTCTGAACCACTTGAAAACTGTAAGATCACAGGACTGAAACTTTGTCATACCAATTATGTAAACCCACTGTAAAGAAATCCATGCATTTTTGCAAGCTTGCAGAGCAGGCTTTTCATGAAGCAAAAGAAATCTTGTCTTCTTCTATTACGTGATGGATCCTAATTAAAATCAATGATTTTTTATTGTTGGCTTAGACATGCTTCTTCACATAACTGTAACATTTTAAAACAGAAATCTTGAAGAATAGTGGCATTGCAAGATGTTTACATCTGATCATCCTTGGAGGACACAGAAGTTAAACAGTAAAGAATATAGTAAAGAGCCAAAGCAATTTAATTTTGTTTGAATGTAGTTATAAAAATGTACCAAGAGTACCCATAAAGGCATGTTGTCATCTTTCCCTTGAGCTTGTGCCAGTTCATGACCAACAGAAAGAGAAGAGAGGGAAGGAAATTATTTATAACAACTCTTTGTATCAAGAACACTACTTCATGAATAGATGAGGAACTTAACATTTCAATATTTCATGCAGAAATAGCTTTTCAAAAAGGAATTTCTTATCACAGTGGCACCTCTTGAAATGTTTAACTTGTGATCTTGAACTTTGTAATGATGTGTGTAAATTCTCCACAGCCGAGTGCTTGTGGAATAAAGTTGCTATATATCCCTTAAAAAGATGGTAGGAAAGTATCAAGCCTAATTCAAAACAGTCTTTAACAGATAGGAGAAACAAGCACTCTGAGTAGATAAAGATGTGTCATGGTTCTGGCTGGGATAGAGACACTTTTCTTCATAGAGGCTCAAATGATACTGTGTTTTGGATTTTTGGTGAAAATGGTGATAACACATCCATATTTTAGTTGTTGCAGAGCACTGCTTACACAGAGTGAAGATCTTTCCTGTTTCTTATGCTGCCCTGCCCATGAGGAGGCTAGGGGTGCACAAGAACTTGGAAGGGGATGCAGCCAGGACAGCTGACCCCAACTGACCAAAGGGATAGTCCATACTATACGAGGTCACGTTCAGCAACAAAAGCTGAGGCAAAGAAGGGAAAATGGGGGTATGTCAGGATTGATGGCATTTGTCTTCCACAGGGATTGTTATGCGTGATGAGCTCTGCTTTCCTGACAGTGGTTGAATATCTGCCTACTGATGGGAGGCTGAGAATGATTTCCTTCTTTTGCTTTCCTTGTATGCATGACTTTTGCTTTACCTAGTGAACTGTCTTTGTCTCAACTTGGTAGTTCTCACACATTTACCTTTCTGATTGTCTCCCCCACCCCAACTGGGTAGGGTGAGCAAGAAGCTGTGTGGTGTTTAGCTGCCTGCTGGGGTTAAACCACAAGAAGATAACATTAGAAAACAATTGCCACATGGCTACACTATTGTTTAGCAATCCAAGATGCATTTAGCTGAGCAAACTGAGTACCAGAGCAGCTCTAGACAAAACAGACATGTATCCTTACTAGCTTCGCTTTCTGAACGTCACTTTCGAGCTCAGCAATCTACAGACTCAGACTGTACCTTTCAAGTGACTTCCGCTATAAAGACTTCCCTATTTCCATGCAGACCCATTCAGTTTTTTTTTTTTTTTTTTTTTTTTTTTTTTTTTTTTTTTTTCAGGAGTTGTTTTAGCCCTGTTAACCCAAGATCAACAGCAATTGCAGATCTGTAAAAGAGGACTCCGTTGTTTTGGCTGAACTGGTAACATCCTGGAAACCTACCCTAGAATTCATCTTCATCTGTAAAAGTGTACATCTTTCAGCATCTGTTCAATGCTACCTCACCTAACTTGGACTACAAGGGCATTGAAACAGAACTGCTTCAGGGACCAAAGTAAATCAAGCTGATTCTTGTCTTCCTTGGTGTGTGGGCTATTGTGCCTGAAGATGTGTATGTGTGTATAAATTTGTGTTCAAGATGTGCCACTGAAATCAATGGAATCCCTGAGCTATGTGTTCCTGGCTCCAGAATTCTGTATGGAAGAACCTCACTGAAGTCTACAAGCCAACTGCTGTGCAACTGACATTGTAAAAATTCACAGAACCAGAACCTTCTCTTGATTTCTCTACACATTGCCACTTACATCCTCCTGAACAGGAGTAAAAGCATCTTAAAACCTGAATGATTAAAAAAAGTAATATAGAATACGTTAGTATCTCCAAACACTTCAAATATATCTGCATTTGGTTTGCAAGGTATTTAACAAGTGCAAACATATGAGCACAAAAAAAAGTATGTGGCATTTTTCCATTTCCTACTGACTCTGTACAAATAATCCAGTCAGCATTCTGTGATGTTCGGTTCTCAACATTTGTTTCAAAAGCCCATATTCACACACAAGCCATCAGACTTAGATGTCTAAAAAGTTCTCCACAGTGTGTTAGAAGCATTAATTAAACCTCTAATCCTCAGGAAATCAATGTCAAGCACCTGAATAAAAGCTGACAGTGTGTTTACCTTTCCTTTAAAACCACATTTCCTTTCTGAAGAAGTAACATTGCAATGCACAGTATAATCTATTAACTAGCTATCTATCCTTCTCCCTTTCCTTTTTTTTTTTTTTTTTTTTTTTTTTTAGAATCATGTTTTCCATGAATGGCCTCTGTCTGTTTCTGTTGTGACTGTATCACAATTTGTATTTCCTGTTTTCCCATCAGATATTGTTAGGCTTTTCTACCAAGAAGTGGAAAGCTTCTTAACTTATTTACTCTGTTATTGACAAGTCCAGTCATCAACCAAACAGAGATTTGTAAAAATGCAAAGTAAATCTGGCAGACAGTGTAAAAGTTATGCAAAAAGATCTCATGGTTTCAAGAGTAATCCAGTTTCCAAATACTTCACACAAACTTGATCCAAACCCACAATCTTGGCAGTAGACACTCAGCTAATTCAAATAATTTTCTAGTTAAAAAGCTAGTTCTCCAAAAGCAAAACAAAACAAAACACACACACACAGAATATGTAAATTTTATGCCATTGAAATTTTCTGACACAAAAAGTTTGATTTGGGATTCCACATTTCAAATAGCTGAAAATTTTAAGAGTATCTCATTTTAGTTTCTGATGTCTTTGTGGTTTGACGTAGCAATGAAAAAAATCTCAAGAATATTCTATTAAAATCATGCTACAGGGAAATGAAAATAAATAAAATATAAACCTTTGTGCCTATCCACATGCACAAAGAGCTAATAATCTAGAAACCTTTGTACACAACATAAGTGTTAGTGAAGCTAGGAATGTTCACTGCCATTTTGGGATACTTCACGCTCATGGAGAGTTGTGGAGATTCCTGTTTGAAAAAGCTAATAAAAAACTGAACTAGCTCTTCTACAAAGCTAAACCAAGAGATAAGAAACCCTTGTTCAAAAATTTAAGAGTAAAATCAAATTATGCATTAAGACAAGAAGAATAAAATTGGATAAATCAGAATTTCTGCTCTATAATGTAAAATATAGCTCTCTGACCATCATTTTTCACTATCACCAGTCTTAAATATGCATGTGGAAAGGAGTTTCGAATACACAAGGAGATGCTTTGATATTAAAGGTCAGTATATTGGATAATATTAGCCTTCAGCCACTCACTGAACCAAAGAGGAAGTTTGGCATCTTAAGCAGTCACAACAAAAGCACATACCATTACACTTTGCACTGTGGACATATTATGTATTTAATACTGAAAGAGTAATATTAAAACAGCAATAACACCATTGCTAAGAGGTAAGATTTATTAGCTTTGGTCAGGTGCCATTTGATGTGATCACATGGGTTTGAGTTGTTTGTGAAGGCAAACTCACAATTCATCATAATTTGTTTTATTTTTAACTAGCTAAAGCATCATAACCCAAAAAAGGTTAGTGAGACTGAAAACTTATGAGAGTTAGGAAGCCTTGACTTTATGTGTCTAAATTCAAACACAGCTTTTCTGTGTCCATAGACCATGATATAGATAAATTTCTGTTTTTAGTGATATTTCTGTTTCGGATAGTTCACTAAATTAGCGAAACTGACAACTACAAGCTTGGCCTTTTCTAACTTTTCTAACATTTAAATTACTGTTATTTTAACACTGTTCGGGTGCTCAGCTGCTACTATTTTAGCATGGTGAAAGATTCTTTAGCAGACATGCAAGGAAAAATACATTTTTTGATCGTTTCCATCCTCTGAAGACTTGAACAGAATTCCACGAGGCAGACACACCGCATTTATCCTGTATAGTTTCTCTGTGCTGCATTTAAAGGACACCTTGCAAGTAGTGAGGTGTCAGAAAAGGTCCTAGTAACTGTGCCTACCAACATTATTCAGGTATGGGATTTGTTACATTATTTTCTTACAATCAAGAAACAGTGGTATATTCTGTGCACAAAATCTATAGTACATGCCACAGATAACACATCATGCATATGAAGGCACACTACTGGAGTCTGAAAATAGAAGAATATCCCAATCATTTTTCACAGAATTTCTGGTTTTAATTAACATTTCAGCTTGAGTACCACCTTCTAAGCAGATATTATTAAAATTGTACACACATATCTATCTAAATACTGATTCTCACCTCAAGATGTTTAATTCTGCCTCAAATAATGATCATATAAATGTTTTAAGTTTTATGCTCCTTGTTTTTTAACCATAACTTCTGTTTCATGTCCTTGTTAAACTGATGTCTTGTGGGTTATTCTCAGATATTTAACAGATGTTAAATTGATATTACTTTAAACCTGGCAGGAATACTAGCAATTTTATTGGTTAAAATCACATCAGGCAGCTGTGATAAAAAGAAAAGTTGTACTGTAAGTATTGCTATCCCATACTTCAAAATACTGACACATTGTGCTGTTCAGAACATATAAAAAGCAAAAAGACTGAATTTCACTTGAAAGGGGAAGTATTCCTAGTGTATCTAAATGAAAATGCAAAGAGAGAGCCTGAAATTTATCTTTAACAATGTGCTGTTGTTATTTACACCAGAGTAATATTTAAAGTTTACTGTTTACATAGCATGACATAAAGTTAATTAAGTATGACTTATTGCAGCTGAATTGTGAAAGTACAAAAATATTCACCATAAAGGAAGGAACACTGAGTAGAAAATAAGCTCAGAGGTGCAGCCAGAGTAAAAGGTCAGCATTTGTCAATTGCAATTGCAGAGTTTCCACAACTACCAGGAATTCTCTTTTTCTCTAATCCAGAGGAAATCTGAGGGAAGCTCAGAGAGCATTGTGTGGTAACTGCTGGCAAACATTGCAGATTTTATCTCAATCACTGGAGAACTAACTGCTTACATTTCAACATCAATTTTGCATTCACCTTTTTCTTATCTTTTTATCTATCCAACTTCTTTCTTAAACCTAATCCCACAAACTAATGCATAGACTAATACATAAATATACCACATTCAAACATTTAATATCTACTTTTATATAAAGAATTTAGGAATAGACACTAAATAAGCTATCACGTCCTGAATAGATATTTTAGTTTTCAAATCAGGTTACTGAAATGAATCAAGAATCCATTCCAATTGCAGTATATTAGAATAGAACCCAGAAGGTGTTTTAATCAGCATTAAGGGATCTCATGACATGTTAACACCAATATAATAAATTCCTACTCCAAACAAGCCAGCTTCATGTTAGGCTTCTTGCATGCAGGTACTATTCAGCTTTGCAAATTTCCATATAGTGCGATATAGAGTCACCCACTTTGGCTTCCTATACGAAATAAAATATGGGATTCTATGAAATTTACTCTTTTTTTCAGATTAAGAAATCCATATATTTTAGAATGAGAACCAATCTTCTGAGTACACAGAAGTGTACTGGGTGAAGGAAAGGGGAAGGGGAAGGGTGAGGGGGAAGGGGGAAGGGGGTAGGAGGTCAGGGGTAGGTAAGGGTAGGTAAGGGAAGGTAAGGGAAGGTGAGGGAAGGTGAGGGAAGGTGAGGGAAGGTGAGGGAAGGTGAGGGAAGGTGAGGGAAGGTGAGGGAAGGTGAGGGAAGGTGAGGGAAG